>NC_041399.2:4327554-4482554 GCF_900747795.2 Erpetoichthys calabaricus
AGTTAGAAACTTGTTAAGGGTGAATTTCACACACACATTAGGAGATTTGTCTTCACACAGAGAACCACAGATACTTGGAATAAGCAAACAGATAGTGTGGTAGACAGGAGGACTTCAGGGACTTGATGTTCTTTTGGAGGAGAACTAGCAGTTTGGAAACGAGTAAAATCTGTTTTGTGTGAAATGAATTTATGCGAATGGCTGCAACATGGAAAATTGTAAAATAAATAAATGTGGAAAGGTCTTTAACTGTGTTGATTTATGTGGACACTTTGGGTTGAGGCGGGTAATCAGCTATGAACGCTGACAAAACTTGCTGCTATATTATAGTTTGACTCTCTTTGCTAGCAGTGTGCTACTTGCAGAATGTTTCAGGCATCCGTTACTGCAAAATGTTTCCGTTATGCTTCTTTGGCAAGTATGGCAACAACATTGGGGGTCCATTGCTGTCTGATGTGTGCCAGCTTCTCGATGGTGCACCATGTGCCTCCTGGTATTGATCTCTGCCTTCACAATGCCCTGCCGTGTATTCCTTGGCTGTCCTCCCTTCAGAAGACCATTGTGAGGCAGTTTTGGTGATGGAGCTGCCTTCGCTTCTGATGACATGGCTAATCCATCGTCTCCTCATCTTCGTGGTGGCAATGCCTGCTTGACGGCACTGACCAAGCAGTTCTACGCTGGAGATGATTCCTGGCTACAAAATGCATAGGATTTTTTTTTGAAGACTTTTTGTCTGGAATGTGGCCATCTTAGTCATGTCATCCTCCAGCACTGAGGAAACTTCTTAAGGCACAGCTCTGGTCCAGCCTTGGCTTAGTGTGGAGATTTCCACACATCTTTGCCAGTCTGCTCTGGATGTCGTTATCTGCTCCTCCATCATATCTTACTGTGCTACCCAGATAAGTGAAGGTGTCAGCCATAGGGTGGGTTTTCTCCATCTGTCCACATGAATGGTTAAGACCTTCGTTTTTGGTTCAGCTGATCTGTAGTCCCACCTTCTGTCCGAGAGTGTTGATGGATTAAAGGCCAGATCTCCACATGACTGTCATCATCAAGTTCTTCCATGTGAACCCTGAATACAATGAGGACTGATTGTGAGGTCATTAATTTTAGGTAGAATGCCTAGAGGGGGGCTGGGTGGTCTCGTGGCCTCAGAACCCCTGCAGATTTTAGTTTTTTTCCTCCAGCCATCTGGAGATGTTGTTGTTCTTGTTGTTGAGACAATTTATTATTTTCTTGCACATGATGGTGCAAGGCAAGGCTATCAGCGAAATCGAGGTCTTCAGAGGTGGAAAACAGCGTCCACTTGGTGCCTGTTGGTTCACCCTCAGCCTCATTGGCTCAATGACTTGGCTGAAGAGCAAAGCAGGCATCACACAGCGTTGCCTAAGCCCGGCCTTCACTTTGAAGGAAATGTCTCTGCTCCATGTTCTGCTACGTGAGCCCATGCTACACTCTAATGAAATCAATTTTAATCTTCACATAGATAGTTAAGATTACTCAATATTTGGATTATATAGTGCCTTTTGCATAGTCACAAGGCATCCCAAAGCAGTGAGCACCACAAGGCCCCTTCATTACATAGTAGATGGCTGTCTTGAGCGGAGCCACAGCCAATCCCTTTGGTTTTTATTTAATGGCCATGTAACGACACAGCAGCATCCATCATATTCAGGCCTCCAGGCAGCTGCGTGGTGTTGTCATTTGTCCTCAGCGTCTCCCAGTGATTTGTCACGCTAGCTGGGAAGTTGAATGAAGTTTTACATGGGGGAACTGCATGGCCGCTGCTACTCTCATTAGTCACACACGTCTCTGCGGCTCACTTCTAACCTTTCCGTTTTCGCTTCTTTTCTTTTTCAGGATGGAGATGTGCAGAGGTCCTCTTTGCCCTCGCAGTCCCTCCAGACCTTTGATCCCCCGACCTTTGCTTATGAAGAATGGGAGTGTCCTCCGAGTGCGATCAGATTCGGTGGCGTGCTGTTTCCACAATGGCGTTTGCCACTGAAAGTGGCCACTGGGCTTTTTTCAGCCGTGTTCCTTTACACCTTTGTACGGGATGTCCTCCATGCATGGGCGATTCAGAGTAAGAACAAGTTCTACACAATGCCTGTTTTAGTTATGAACAAGGCTTTGCCCGTCACGGCTATCACCCTTCTCGCTCTGGTTTATCTTCCTGGAATATTTGCAGCCGTGATTCAGCTGCATAGAGGAACAAAATATGGCGACTTTCCTACGTGGTTACACCGCTGGCTGCTCGGCCGAAAACAGTTCGGTCTTCTCAGCTTCTTCTTCGCCGCACTGCATGCTGCCTACAGTCTGTGCTACCCGATGAGACGCTCCTATGAGTACAAGGTGATGAACTGGGCATATCAACAGGTAAGATGAGGCAACACGGGGAACGGCGTATTACACTAGAACTTGAGGAGTCTCGTTCACGTGGTCTGGTTTTTGAGTTGGCTCAGCTTTATTAATCATTCAAAATTTAATTAGATTTGCTGAACATGCAGTTTTCAGGTGGCCTCCACTTTACAACTTTCCCCCAGATTAAATTTTTGTAATGCCATAAGTTGGACCACCTACGTGCAAAATTTCATGAAAGTCAATTCGTCCGTTTTCGAGTGATTGGCAAACAGACGGACACGATGCATTCTGAGGGGTGGAATGAGGAAAATCATGGAAAATGGATTACTAACTTAGCTGTGTGGCGCATTGAGCACCAAGTGATTGTGGTCGAGCTTGGTCATCAGCAGCACCCTCAGTTTCATCCCATGTTAAGTTGACTACATGAGAAAGGTTTGCCTCAGCCACCCTTGCTTCCGTTTCCCATGCACTGGCATCTACAGCATGGCCATGTTTGGTAGGCATTATGGGGGCATGTTTAGAATGTGGCCCGCAAACCAATATTAGCGTTCAGTGACAATATCGACTAGAGGGTGAGTAGCACTTCAACGATATACTTCTTCATTTCTGACATGGTCACGGTATGAGATATGAAGGATCTGTTGGAGGTGCCGCTGTTGGAACACTTTCAGGCGTTTCACGATGGTTGCAGTTGCTTTCCATTTTTCACTCATATAGATAGTAGTAGGAATTACAATCAGATTCAGAAAGTGAATTTTGGATGGTGAGGTGATGCTGTTGGATTTCCAGATAGGCCTCAAATGGCACATAACTGTCATCGCCTTCCCAATCCAACATAGGGTGTCTTGATCGAAAAGACCTTCTGTTGTCACAATGCTACCTAGGTAGGTGAAGGGATCCATTTCCTCGAGGCACTGTTGACCGATGTAGACGCGGGTGCTGATGTTGGAATACACTCAACATAGAATCTTGCTGTTCAATGGTTTTCTGCCACCTCATGTACCAACTCTGCAGTGTACCCACAAAGCACTCGCTCAGTGACTGAGCAAAGTAATAGCGTCTGCGAAATCCAAGTCTGCAAGCTTCAGAGCATCTTGTTGAGACAGGCCAAAGTCACCGTGAGCAAGAGAGTGTTGTGTGGTGAAGTCCATGGCCAGGAAGCACACATCCTTGGCTCACGCCTGTATTGATCTGGAAGAAATTGGAGATACCTTGGTCTGTGCGAACACAGCAGCTCGACTGGTTGTAGATATTCCAGAATCTGTCTTCCGCAGCGTTCCCCGATGGATACTATCGAAAGCCTTAATAAAGTCGATGGAATTGAACAACAGCTTTTGTTGCAGTTCAATACTCGATACCTGAAAATGGATAAGTAACATTAAATGAAGCAGAGAAAATCGAGAGACACACGGAAGAGTACAGTAATCCCATGTGCCTCTCGCACCCATTAATGTGAAACTCCTCAAATACATTTTGGGCCCATGATTACTGCATGGTCTAAGTAAGTTGCAAAAAATGTGAGACCGAACGATCGCCACACAAGCAAATCGCATGTGTCAGGCTGGCTGCTGAGACAAAGACGTGTGCAATCTCCCAGACAAAGTGCATAGTTATACAATTCTTTATTCAACTGTAACTTTCTACCCAGTTAAACTTATTATAATACATTTGTATGTGTGTTTATGGTGGTAAACAACAAAAATGATTAATATTACAGATACAAAAGGATCCCAACAAAAGACTAAGGCACAAAACGATAAACACTTGCAACACGGTGCAGTTTGGCAGATGCAGATGATGCTGGTGTAGTTATGAAACTAAATCCCCTGTGAGCAGACACCTGGAAGTTGTGTAAAGTTTTGTCCTACCGTGACGACGATGTATGTGAAGGTTTGTAGAAGTTGGGGGCGCTCCCAGATGAAGACGTTTCCCAGACAGAGTCACATGAACAAGCGGGCACAGGACAAGAACAAAACTGTAAGCTGATGGGCGGAATTGTAATCCAGTTGTACAGTGCAGCGTTAAAACAAAAATGGCACCGCTAATTGCGATCCTGTTGGCTTGTTACAGCTCACTTTTAACCCCTTGTTGCCTAAATTTATTTCCAATCATATAAAAAAAGAAATGATTTGTGTTTTCGCTGTCAAGCAGATGCTAAGTGAAGTGGAGACTGCTAATTTGGATATAGCACACAAGCAAACAGTAACCTGGTATGTATTTTTATCTTAGCACAACTTACCTCAAATTTAGACAATTTCTGAAAATTAGCAGCCAAAATCCACATGCATGGTCACGTCAACACTTCGCTTCCATCAGGCTGATGCAGTTTCCACAACGACTGCTAGATGGCGTGACCAGTGCTTCCAATACATTCCTTGGTACGTATCGAATACGCATCAACCAGCATTGGCGGATACATACGCCACCGCGGCTGCATTAGGTTTGAATCAGTTTCGCGGCAATCATCTACAAGGGGTTAAAGCCTACACTCTCATTCTAGCAATGCCAGGGCTGCTGGGATTTACAGTCCCATTTAAGTAGCAGGGCCATGGCATCATCTGCGATTTTCTGCAATTGGTTACCAAACTTGCAAAATAATTACCATTTAATTATTGATGATGAACTCGCAGATCCACAAGGTGGATCCATGAATCATAAACCCACAAATCCCAAGGGTTGACCTGTAGTACAAATTTATTGATAGTAAATACTGTCAGTCAGTCAGTCAGTCAGTCAGTCAGTCAGTCAGTCAGTCAGTCATTATCCAACCCGCTATATCCTAACACAGGGTCACGGGGGTCTGCTGGAGCCAATCCCAGCCAGCACAGGGCGCAAGGCAGGAACAAATCCTGGGTAGGGCACCAGTATATACTGTAGCTTTAGCCAAAATATACCCAGCTGTAGTACCTGATTATAAATAAATGAGGGAAAATGGTCTTTTACGAATTCAACATGGCTAAACACAATTCACATTTGTATCAAGTGGAGTTTACAGTTATGTGAAAAAGTAAGCACGCCCCATGGAAGTTGTTGACTTTTTCAACATATTTGAACTGGCAAACATTACAGCCCCTGGAAAAAATTATGGAATCACCACACTTATGGAAAGCTCGCCCAGCTATTTTACTTCATAGAAAATAAACAAATCGCACATAGAACACAAAACAATTCTTGTATCCCTGGGACTTTCAACAAGCACTATTGCATACTTAGAGTCTTTAGAGACCCAGCGTATATTTACATTTAAATCAAGCCACACATAACCACAGCTGTTTCAGCTGTGGAATGGCCAAATGGGGGGAGGCAGCTTGAAGGATGAGGTCTCCAGGACTCTATACAAATACAAATCTTATTATGGGATATATCATCTACTGTTAAATTCTGCTCTGTACTTCTAAAATTTATATATATTTTTTTATTTCTTACTATATTGAGAAATTGTTCTGTGTACTGTACTGTATTGTATTGACCCCCTTCTTTTGACACCCACTGCATGCCCAATCTACCTGGAAAGGGGTCTCTCTCTGAACTGCCTTTCCCAAGGTTTCTTCCATTTTTCCCTACTAGGTTTTTTTGGGAGTTTTTCCTTGTCTTCTTAGAGAGTCAAGGCTGGGGGGCTGTCAAGAGGCAGGGCCTGTTAAAGCCCATTGCGGCACTTCCTGTGTGATTTTGGGCTATACAAAAAATAAACTGTATAACCTCAACTGTCCAAACCGTTATGGAAACCTCTTCCCCAAACACTTTACTTCTTTTTAAACTCATTTTTATTAGTTTTATTTTTATTTGGCGTATTTTTGGTAGTAAATTGTTGAGGATGAATTGAAAGAAGAACACCTAAGGAACTGCATCTGCACTGTATCACATAACCATGAGAGCCATAAACATGATGTCACGGGTCGCTGATGACCCAAGGTGTGTCATTTATTTATTATAAAAATAAATCTTGGGAAATCTTGGGTGGGAAATGAGACGTGATCTTCTCGGAAGACAATTTGATGTCCCACGAGATAGACTTTAACGTTACACGAGACAAGACAGTGAGACAAAAGGACAGCCGCTGTACAGGCTTTTAAATTATCGACATGCAGTGCGACAAGCAAAACACGCACCTCGGCAGCAGCAGCTGATCCGTCCGCATCTCCTTAGCATGCGTTCACAACGCGAGCGGGAGAGATGCGAAGTGGCAGGAGCGTAGCACACCTCCCTTTGAGTGAAGCGATCGAGAAGTTATCATCTCGGAGAGACACTTTGACGTCACGCAAGACTAGACATTACAACCTTAGGAAGCAAAACACTTGAGACGGTGATTTTTGCACGTCACGCCCAACTTACAAACAATTTAAAACAAGTTCATAGTCATCCAACCTAGCAGTTGTTGGAATGCTTTTGGCAGACACACTTCATGTGATCCCAGCTCTTAAAACAACGACAAGCAGAACATGCGTTTATTGGGGTTTGTTCAATGTGTGCGCTTTGGAAAAGAAGAATAACCGTGTGTGCTTTTGGACTGGTGAGTCTGTGTGTCTGTCAGGGTCGGGCTGGTCTTCTACAATGGAAATTCAGAACCAGCATAGTGAAGAAAATCTCACAAACACTTAAATCACTAAAAGTACTTTATTTTAAGCACAAAACCAAAAACAAGCAAATAGTAAATTTCAAAAAAACACAGCTCAAAACAATTGTGAAACACAGTTTGCCTTAAGAAAGACAGTAACAAGTACCTGAATGTTGAAATATGATAATTTGTTTAATAGATAAACCTTGTAGCGGGGCTACATAGTTAGTGTTGTCAAATGTCAGTACTGAGTGCGTCTCGTTTCCATTGTCCTGTTTGCTGTTTGTGTGTGTAGCAGTAAATGCTGTCCCCCGATGATGGAAGACCACAACCTCAAACCTGGAAAACACCTATTCACTATTAATCAATTACAGCCGTCACAGGACTATTTAAGCCATCAGGAGGGAATAGCGAGGAGGAAGAGAGAGGAGAGAAGAGAAGGAGACTTTTTCATTTTCACGACCACGACCACGAGCCATCTTTACCTGCTGTATTCTACATCGCGCATTTTCATCCAGTTTGTTTTTCAATCTGCCGGACTTACTTCAATACCCTCATCACGAGAGACCCCGGGGTCGGACTTCATCATCATCCACCACGCACCGAGGATTCACGGTGAGGCTGTTCCATTTTGTTCCAGGAAAACCAAACGACTCATTTATCATTAGTTCAGTCAACCGTATTCAGGACAGTTTTTATAACCGGACTCAAGTTCACGATCATTCCGTATATCATTCATTTTTTGTTATTCGTGTTGTTTGTTTTATGTTACAGGGGGAAGGGAGGGTTTTGTTGTATTTATATATGATGGTGTCTTATTGTTGATGTGGTGGAGGGATATTTATATTTATATATGTTTCTTTCTATTTTTGCATTTGTCTTGTTGTTTCATTTAATACATTTAATCAGTATAATTTTACATATCTGCTTTTGTGAGTTTATATTTACACAGTCGATTGTGGGGAAGAGTGTAATTTGTTAGAGGTACGGCTTGATAGTTAGATTCATACTCAGTAAATTATCCAGTCCACAGGTCTTGGAGGTGTAGCTGCCAGCTGGGTAAGGGTTCGGCCGTTACAACCTGCTTCAGCAATATTACAGAATCAACAGTCAAGGCAGCAGATTGAAATGTTTCCAGGCAATCAAAGTGGTGGGCAAAATTCTAGAAAATCCCTAGTTCCACGTAAAAAAGGTAGAGACAAATTCAATGCCCATAAAAACGTCAATCCTATGAGGCAATAAACCTTTATTATACCAGTCGTGTCCCAATGATCCATACCAAATGTTGGAAGTAGACTTCTCTGTGCTAACTCGAGTTAGTTATTTTGTGAAGGGCATTGATGAGTGCCAGTTTGCCAGTCTTTTGTAAAGCACCACATGTATAGCATAAAAAAAATAGGTAAAGTAGATACCACTTCTGGTTGTCTGATTATAATGAAACGTCATATCTGTGTGTTTCTTACAAAATTTCAATCACTTATCTTTGTTTATTATGCAAGTTTACATGGCAAAGACCTACTTCTGGTAATCTGATCAAAATGAAATTTTAAATCTGATTGTTTTTTGTGGTCAGTAATATACCACTTAGGGTCATCTGATCAAGATCAAATTTTATATCTGACAATAAGTAATGATCATGCAAAATTTAAATTATTTATCTCTTTTTATATAATGGTACTAATGCATATGTAATAGTGCTGATAACACTGAGCTCAATTAATTAGCAGACATTTTCTTTCTCTTCTCTTCACTTATTCTTCATTACAAAAGCACCGCAGCATGTTCTACATTTATAAGACATTTAGGAATATTTCTGCTTTTGTTAGAGATTTAAATGCTTAACAACCTTTTGTTGATTTCATTCTATTTTGCCCTTTCCCTGTGCAGTTTGCTCCCTTCATTGTATCCTAATAATGACAACCAGCGGAACAGGCAGCCAGGCAAACAACAAGGCTGCAACTACTTCAGCGTTAGACCCACTAATTAGAAAATAATGAATTAATTAAACAATTAGAACACTCTGCAAAAAACAGAATGAAAATCAAGATGAAAATATTGTTAAAAAGAAAACAAAATAATAATAAACATAATAATAATATAATTATATTATATTATATAATAATAAAATTAATAATAATCTTAAAGATAAGGTGAGAAGCTCAGTCATCCGGGAGGGGCTCAGAGTAGAGCCGCTGCTCCTCTGCATCGAGAGGAGTCAGATGAGGTGGCTCAGGCATCTGATCAGGATGCCTCCTGGACGCCTCCCTGGTGAGGTGTTCTGGGCATGTCCAACCGGGAGGAGGCCCCGGGGAAGACCCAGGACACGCCGGAGGGACTATGTCTCCCGGCTGGCCTGGGAACGCCTCGGGATTCTCCCGGAAGAGCTAGAAGAAATGGCCGGGGAGAGGGAAGTCTGGGCATCTCTGCTCAAGCTGCTGCCCCCGCGACCCGACCTCGGATAAGCGGAAGAGGATGGATGGATGGGTGGAGAAAACAAAATACATTATTCCAATATAACTGCTTGGTACATTTTAATATACTAAACTTAGTTTTCTAATTTCTACATTTTTCCCAAAACACAGAATTTGACAGTTCACTTAATTAGCCCAGAAGTCCAATTAAAAATAGAAGCTGGTTGGAACAAAAACCTGCAGCCACAACGACGATATGAAATTTTGATTAATTTTCTCTTCTTATGATGCAATTTCACATGAAAACTACTATACAAAATTTCAATTAATTGTTTGTTTAAACTATGTACCAGAAGTCCATGTCAACTCCAACTGGGTGACCAGTGCCAACAACTGAATCACAAATCGTCCACCAGGCTAGCGTAGACATCATATGGCATCACCTCACATCTTTGCCTGGGGTGTCCTCAAAAAGTGGAACTTGCATGTATTCCCAATTTTCCTGTGGGTTGACCTTTCTTGGAATTCTGATTTATTTTTGAAAATTTTTGTAAAGCGATTAGGTAAAGTAACACTTCCGATTGGCATATGTTGCCGAAAAGTTGATAGAAAACTAACATTTTGATAGAATACTGCAGTATAGCGGGTCCACAGCTCTTTCAGCAAAGGCCAGGTTTAGATAAATAATCACCGCGCTCGCGGTGTAGCGAGGGGCGTGGTAGTGTGGCTGAAACGGTTCCCGGGTGGATTCGTGCTGCGGACATTTCTCACCTAAGTGCACAGGTGAGGGACGGTCCGCAGCGTAATTGTTCCCGGGAGCTGTTGATTGCCACAGCTGCCACGTCCATTATAAAGAGAAGCCCGAGACGGTTAAGGAACAAGAGAGAGGGGAACAAGAAAATGAAAAGAGAAGGAAACGGAGGTTGCAGGAAGTGAGGAGAGAGAGAATGTTGGTGCGGGAGAACAAGCGAGCGAGAGCAGGCTTACGGCAGCTGAGCAGACAGCCTGGGTGTTTGGCCGACACCCAGGGGAGTAGTAGATGTGGTCGCTACTGTAGAGTTTACTTTGAAGGGCGGAAGTGACTGGAAGGTGGGAGACTCTCCACGTGAGGCCGCGGAAGACGGCGGGAGTCGGGACTTGGGACGTGGTGTCCCCAGCGTGAGAGCCTTGGTTGTTGGGGAATCCCAAGTCACTGTCAGGGGGAGCCGAACAGAGCTAAGGATCGGTAAGATGACTGACAGTAGCAGACGCAGGCACAGAGAAGGTCAGCTACAGAGAGAGCGTCTCGCCTGTTGCAGGGCCCGCATGGGAGAAGCAGGTGAGACGCTAGTTTAACAGAAGCACTGCTTTTTAACTTTGGTTTTAAAAGATTGCTTTTCCATTATTTTTTTAATGTCCACATTTCTTTTACGGATTATTTATTTATTGAACTATGGACACTGCACCGTTGACCTTTGTTTTTGTTGTTTGGATTTAATAAAAGCACTTTTGCACATTTTCATCATCCCCTTGTTGTGTTGTTGCCTCACTGTCTAGCTCATCTCGGTAACATAATCGACGGTGTAGGGTTCAAGGGCTCCCGCACAGCGAATGGGAGCATGGAGCAGAACCCGCATCGTCACAAACACCCATATGCCAAGTTTCATTTATCTAGCTCAAAGCGTTCTCAAGTTATCGTGTTTCCATACTGTGAGGTTTCTGAACTCTTTTAGGACCTTCCCCAAACCAACAGAAGTGGAAGACTTTCTTGTCCATTGCCGAGGTATCCACAAGTTCACAGCGCAGCAGCAGAGCACCATGGAAACAAATCCAAGCTGATCGAGATCTGCACTATCCACGCCTTTCGCCAATGGGTGACACGAGGGACATGATAAATGCAGGGAACAGCATAAGTTGGCCACTGACCTGGCCCCGACTCTACTCATTTGCTGAGTGGTAGCTCTGCTTCAAAATATAACCCTGCTGTTCCTTTTCAAGTTGAATAAAGCTGGTTTTGCTAAAGTACTGAGACTCATCCTTGTGCTTTGGGGTGTAAAACAGTGGCTTACTCGTCACAGTACACACACACACATAATTGCTAAAATAGTCAAAACGTGTTCAGGAGCACATGAAACGTGGAGATTCATCAAAATCTCAAGGTCAGATTTTTTTTTGCGATTACTATACTTTCTCTATACCATCTAGCAGATAAAACTCAATTTGATAACATTGTTTTAACTGACAATAGAAATCTAAAGTATTTGAGGGTGACCCTGGATAGAACCTTGAGCTATAAATAGCATCTTATTACAAACGCTGGTGCTAAACTCCAAGCTAGGAATAACATTCTTCAAAACCTTTGAGTACACATTATTCCTGTCCCACTGCTTGTCTTTTGAGACCCCTTGTATACCATCAGACCTTTCAGTTGATCTGTGAGAGCCTTTGGAGCCCCAACCACTTCCAGTTTTTTCTTCTCTCCAGAGGAGATGCAAGTATGTGGAAACAGAAGTCCATGTCAACTCCAACTGGGTGACCAGTGCCAACAACTGAATCACAAATCGTCTACCAGGCTAGCGTAGACATCATATGGCATCACCTCACATCTTTGCCTGGGGTGTCCTCAAAAGGTGGAGCTTGCATGTATTCCCAATTTTCCTGTTGGTTGACTTTTCTTGGAATTCTGGTTTCTGCAAAAAGTCCAGTGACACACACTCGGGTTGATTTTTGACTAAAGTTGTGTGTGAACTTAAGTGTGCTGTGCGGAGTGCTGGCTCTGCCCCCCGTATACGTCAAGTTTGAATGTTCCTCACATGTTTGAATTTGTTCGATTGACCTTTACTTCTAAACTGACGTGGAGGTAGTGAGTGTTGCCTGTGATAGACTGGAAACCCTTTACTACCAGGAAAGGGCCCCCAGAATGACATTGTGACCCCGTATTGAATTGAACAGATGAATGCAGTTCCTAATGATTTCCTAATCCCTTCTTCTTTCAGGTGAAGGAGAATAAAGAAAACGCCTGGGTGGAGGATGACGTTTGGAGAATGGAAATCTACATGTGCTTTGGGATTCTCTCTTTGGCCATCCTCTCTCTGTTAGCCGTCAGCTCCATTCCTTCTGTTCGTAACTCCTTAACATGGAAAGAAATTCACTGTCTTCAGGTACAGGCTGTCTGGAAATGTTATATTCTCATAGGAACTGAAAGACTAGCTCCATGTTGTCCCACAGATTTCCTGTGTGTGTCCTCCTCAGTTGTCTTCTTACTGGGTCACCAGTTATGGGCAGAGTCAGAGGTGGACTCATCACCAATCATACCAGTTCAGCCTGTCATTGATATTGACCCCCCCCAGTACATGTAGCAGTAGACCACCTCTTCATCCACTCCCTGAATTGTGACTGGACATGGAGGCTCTTTGGTGCAGCAGTTCCATGGCTTGGCTGAGGTTTAGTTGCAGACAGTTCTCAAAGTTCTCCCCCCGACTTCTCCCCGCTGCCTCATCCCCTTTATTGATACCCCCCATAAGTGCAGAATCAACTCAGAATTTCTGCAAGTGACATGACCTGCAGTAATCACATTTTTTCAAATGTTTTAAAAAATAAATTAATTATTGGTGTTGCTGAGTTTACACTTCCGGTTGGAGAAATATAAACATTAAGGACGGTGTAACCCACCTCACTCAGTAGAAAACGTGAAAAGATTACAAATTTTATTTTGTTTTACACCACTCCTCATTCTCATACAGTCGTGGCCAGAAGTTTTGAGAATGACCCAAGTGTTGGTTTTCACAAAGTCTTCTGCTTCAGTGTTTTTAGATCTTTGTGTCAGATGTTTCTCTCGTATACTGAAGTAGAATGACAAGCAGTTCAGAAGTTTCAAAGGCTTTTATTGACAATGACATGAAGTTTAGGGAAAGAGTCCATATTTGCAGTGTTGGCCCGTCTTTCTTTTTCAAGACCTCTGCAGTTCGCCCTGGCAGGCTGTCTGTCAATCAACTTCTGGGCCCAATCCTGACTGATGGCAGCTGCCCATTCTTGCAGAATCAATGCTGAGAGTTTGTCAGAATTGGTGGGTTTGTATTTGTCCACCGAGCCTGCATTTAAGTTCTCAATGGAATTAAGGTCTGGGGAGTTTCCTGGCCATGGACCCCAAATTTCGATGTTTTGTTCCCTGAGCCACTTAGTTCTCATTTTTGCCTTATGGCCCGGAGCTCCATCATGTTGGTCACCAAACTGTTCTTGGATGGTTTGGAGAAGTTGCTCTCAGAGGATGTTTTGGTCACATTCTTTATTCATGGCTGTGTTCTTAGGCCAAATTGTGAGTGAGAAGCAACCCCATGTGACATGAATGGTCTCAGGATGCTTAACAGTTTGGCATGACACAGGACTGATGGTAGCGCCGCTCACCTTTTCTTTTTTCCAGATGCCCCAAACAATCGGAAAGGGGATTCATCGGAGAAAATGACTTGACCCCAGCAGTCCAATCCCAGAATATCAGTCTGTCCCTGATGTTTTTCTTGGCTTCTTTGCTGCCCTTCTTGACACCCACCAGGCCATCCTCCCAAAGTCTTCACCTCACTCACACCTGTCTGCTGCCATTCCTGAGCAAGCTCTTCACTGGTGGTGCCCCGATCCCAAGCCACGAATAAAGAATGGGACCAAAACATCCTCCGAGAACAACTTCTTCCAACATTCCAAGAACAGTTTGGTGACCAACATGATGGAGCACCAGGCCATAAGGCAAAAGTGAGAACTAAGTGGCTTGGGGAACATAACATCAACATTTGGGGTCCATGGCCAGGAAACTCCCCAGACCTTAATCCCATTGAGAACTTGTGGTCAATCCTCGAGAGGTGGGTGGTCAAACAAAAACCCACAAATTCTGACAAACTTCAAGCATTAATTCTGCAAGAATGGGCTGCCATCCGTCAAGATTGGGCCCACAAGTTGATGAACAGACAACCTGTAAGGGTGAATTGTGGAGGTCTTGAAAAAGAAAGAAGGGCCAACACTGCAAATAAGGACTCTTTGCATAAACTTCATGTCATTGTCAATGAAAGCCTTTGAAACTTATGAAATGCTTGCAATTCTACTTCAGTACACCATAGAAACATCTGACAAAAAGATCTAAGAACACTGAAGCAGCAGACTTTGTGAAAACCAACACTTGTTGTCATTCTCCAAACCTTTGGCCACGACTGTAGATGCCCAGACACCCTTCTGCCTTTCTTCCACACCACATTGGCTCTCTGTCTGCACAAATAGTTGAAATTGAGGAGCTTTACTCTGGTTATAAAGTGGACAATATCAAAACACAAGGTTTCAAATTCACCTGCTCAGCACTCCTGCCCTCATCATGTCCTGCTGATGCTTTGTCTCCTCGTCCGTATCCCATAATCCCATTTTCTTTTTTTTTCTTTTGCAGAGTCAGATGGGATATTGTGCCTTGCTGCTGTGCACTGCGCACACGCTGGTGTTTGCATGGAAGAAGTGGGTGGAGCCTCAGCATTATGTGTGGTACACCCCGCCATCTTTCATTCTCACTCTGCTGCTCCCTCTTTTGGTGCTGGTGTGTAAGTTCATGTTAGTCCTGCCCTGCTTAGACAAGCAGCTCCAGAGGATTCGGCGTGGCTGGGAAGCAAGAAGAACCCAAGCAGAGAGCGTGTATTTGTAAATTATTCCTTGAACACGTGTAGTTTGTTAAGGATGCTGCTTAACTAAACAGCAATAGATGCTGAATTTGAACGTATGACAAGATCGCTTAACGCCATTCAAAATAAACGAAAAATAAGTAACAGTGGAAGTCAAATCTTGATTCCTGGCTTGAGACTAGACTCTATGATAAACATCTGTATTACTGCGTTGTCTATGCCTTCTTCAAGATTTTTCTACGGCCTTCCCTTTTCTGGACCACAAATGGAATGTCCTCAGTGGTGGGGTCTCAACCATGAATAAAAACGTCTTCCACACAGACACACATTTCAAATGACTGTTCAGTTTTTGCTTCCTCCATATGTTGTACAAGAAGAGGCCTCCAATGAGGTTAAAATTTTGATGTTGAGTTTTTCGGCAGACTTGAACGTTTTGGCCGTCTCAAAATTCAGGATGAGCTTTGATGGTCTACTGGGATGAAGAGTGTGCAGCAGTTCAGCTGAGCGTTTACGATTACTTGGGAACAAGCAGATTCTCCAAAAAATTAAATAGCAGGTACAATGGCTTCAGAAAAGATTCAGACCCTGCACCTTTTTTCACATTTTATGTTGCAGGTTTGTGCTTAAGTCTTATAAATTATTTTTTTACCCAGCAAGCAACACTCAAGGCCATAGAAGTACAAAGTGGAAGCGGGATTTTAGAAGTTTTTGCAAATTTGTTAAAAATAAAATACTGAAACATTCCATTGACAGAGTCTGAACACTTGTTTCCTTTCACTCAGGTGCATTCCATTCTATTGCCCATCATTGAGATGTTTCTACCCCTTGTTTGGAGTCCACCTGTGGTCCATTCAATTCATTGGACTGATCAGGAAAGGCACACACCTGTCACAAGCCATGAGGTAGAAGGAATGGCCTGCGGAGCTCAGAGACAGGATTGTGTTGAGGCTCAGATCTCAAGGAGACTGCAACACTGAAGATTCCCAACAGCAGAGTGACCTCCATAGTTCTCAAATGAAGGAAGTTTGGAACAATCACAGTTCATCCTGGAGCCGTCCACTCAGCCAAACTGCTCAATGATGGGAGAAGAGAGGTACGAAGGGTTACCACAAACCCAGTGGTTACTCTGGCTAAGCTGCAAAGAACCTTTGTAGAGATGGGACAACCATCATGCAACACTCCACTAATCTTGGCTTTATGACAAAGTGGCCAGAAGGAATGACTCTCCCCGGTAAAAAATACAAAGGACATTCAAAACGTTTCTGCACTTTTTTTAACTCTATTTATTAAGAATTTCAAAAGCAAACCTCCATCACTTTTCTACATTGTCACTTTCCTTTGCGATGCCATTTTTTCCCAGTGTTGTATCAACTTTTTAATGCCCAATTACTACTCCTCCCGCCTTTGCCGTTTCTCACGAAATTATAAAAGTGTGGAAACTTTGTGAACGTCCCTCGTACATGGAAGTCCACTTGGAGATTTCAAAAAGGCACCCAAAGGACCATCGATCTGTGTGGAAAGAAGATTCTCTGATCTGATGAACCCAACATTAGCGTCATGTCTGGAGGAAAGCAGGCACCACACACCATCTACATGATACAATTTCCAACTGAGAAGGATGGTGGAGGCAGCATCAGGCTGTGGCATTGTTTTCATGGATCAGGGACTGAGAGACTAGACGGGGTTGAGGGGAAGCTGAACGGAGCAAAGTACGGTGTCACAAACTCGACGATAAGCCACAAAAATGTTTGGGGCAGCCACCCGTATTATTTCCCGGCTGCAAATTTAGAAAATAATTGTACTGAAGTGTACAGGTTGGATTCCTGAACAGAATTGATTAGAGATGGTCAAAATGTTGGTTTTAAAGGCACATAGAGAAAATGACGTCATTGAGGGGGGCCAGAACCGGGAGTGGTGTCATCAGGCCCGGGACCGGAAGGGATGTCATCAATGGGGCCGAAAACGAGAGTAGTATCAACAGGCCCGAGCCTGGAAGTGACATCATCAGTGGGGCCGGAAATGGGAGTAGTGTCAACAGGCCCGAGACCGGAAGTGATGTCATCAATGGGGCCAAAAATGGGAGTAGTGTCAACAGGCCTGAGAGCTGGAACTGATGTCATCAGTGGGGCCAGAAACTGGGAGTGATGTCAACAGGCCCATGACAGGAAGTGATGTCATCAATGGGGGCAGAGCCAAAAGTGGTGTCATCAAGACCAGACGTGACATCATCAATGGGGGCAGAACCGGGAGTGGTGTCATCAGGCCCAGGACCAGACGTGACGTTATCAATGGGGGCGGAACCGGGAGTGGTGTCATCAGGACCGGACGTGACATCATTAATGGGGGCGGAACTGGGAGTGGTGTCATCAGGCCTATAGACATCAACGTCACCGCCATATTGCGAGTGGCACTGCTGTGGAGTGAAGTAATGGATAAACATTCCTCACGTATGTGCTGTTTGGGATTGTACAAACTGCTGTACGCTCCAAACCAGATCACAGGGGTTACATTTCATAGGTAAAGCTGAACAATTTTTTAGGTTATATTTGGCCAATATTAGAAAATCCCGTTTTATAATCTTAACTTTAGCTACGCCAGGCTAAGCTAGCAAAGCTATGCATTTATGTGCTCAAGTGAGCCTCCAAACAATGTTTTGGATAAACGTATTTAGTCACTAACTATGTAGATTGTTGTTAGCTGTTAACATTTCTCAAACTTTGAAGGTTTCCCAAAAGAAATCCACCTCAGGAAGCAGTGGGAGGTCAGGTAGCCCTTAGATGGGATTTTGAGAAAGCTGTCCTGTGATGTGTGCCGTGCTAGTTTAGTAACAGATGCTGTACCGGCATCAGATGATCAAAGCTACCACTCGCTCACATTAAAAAACAAAGGAGGTCTGATGATTCCTTCTGAGGGTCCAGTCAAGGCGGTCAAAGTAGCTGAGCGTGTTATCCGACAGTCGACATGAGGGCAAGCTGTCAGTGGATCTTTGATCAATCAGTTTGTTCGGGCTGAGATTGGTTCAGATGATGTGTTTTTTCTCAAGGAGCACATTGAGGAAACACAGTTTGAAATTGACAACCATCATTTTATGCTCATGTCTCTAGTTGTGTCTGTCATTCACAAACTAAGGCTGTGCCATATTGCCAGACTGAATACTCTCAAATTACAGAGTGGCAACACACGTAAAAAGCTATGGAAGACAGTTCTGTTTCATGGATTTTAGATCCTATCCTGTATATATTTAAATAACCACATTGTGTGTTTGTGAGAGAGAGAAATTGAGAGAGGAATGAGTGAAATGTTTTCAGAAATTATTAAGCTAATTAGTATACAATAAAATTGTTTATTTTTGTCATTGAGTGTATCATTTCACTGTTAAAAGAAAGAAACAAAGATAACTGGCAGTAACAGTGCAAAATTCACAATTGGTATGCCAGTTTGAAAAGATAAGTTTTGAGGGCAGTTTTAAAATGTGTTACTGAATCGAACTGATGAATATGAGAGGGAAGAGAATTCCAGAGTTGAGGAGCACTATGAGAAACGCTCGAGCTCCCATAGCACTGAGTTTGATGTGCGGTACAGAAAGTCGAGCTGCAGATGAGGATCTGAGTGAGCTAGAGAAGTGTAAGTCTGGAGGAGATCAGTGAGGTTGTAGAGAGCTTTAAATGTTAAGAGCGGTATTTAGTATTGTAATCGGTAGTTAACAGGGAGCCAGTGAAGTTGAGAGAGAATAGGTGTGATATGTTCAGTGGATTTAGAGCAGCAGGTTATTATCCTGGCAGCAGAATTTTGAAGAAGTTGTAAGTGATGGATACATTTTTGTGGGATGCCAGATAGAATAGCATTACAGTAATCTATACGTGAGGTGACTCGGGCATTAACCGATACTTCAGTACTGTGTTGAATAACAACAGGACAAAGTCTAGAAATGTTTTGGAGATGGAAGAAGGTAGTCCGAGAAATGTTACTTATATGGGAGGAATTATTTAATAATAATAATAATTATTATTATTTAATAATTGTCATTATTAGTGTATAAATGGATATAAATAATTGTATTTAAATGATTCGCCAAAATCTGTTGTATGTAAATGATACTGTTTTAAACGTTATTGTTTTTTCATCAGAAAACCCGGTTTCCACATTTACCTGTATTATTTTAAATGGTACTTTTGCCACTCGCAATATGACGTACGCGCTGACATATCGTATCGACTGGGCAACACAGTGAATGCGGCGTCTATCTATATATGTCTATGATCAGGCCCGGGACCGGGTGTGACATCATCAGGGTCAGGCAGAATTTCCCTTAACTGGTCTGCAGAGAAGTGAGACAGTCAGTGTACTCCGCCACCCCCTGGTCTGGCATGGAATTACTCTCATTCAGGCCCTTTAGCTGCTTCCCATGCACACGTGTGTGACAACAGAAATTCCCTTAATGAAAACCTGCACCAGAGCACTCTGGACCTTGGACTGGGCCGAAGGTTCACCATTTAATAGGAGAAAAGCAAAGACAATACACTGAGTGGCTTGGGGGCACCTCTGTGAATGTCCATGAGTGGCCCAGTCAAAGCCTAAACTGGAAACTAAATTGAACATCTCTGGAGAGACCTGGAATTAGCTGTCCACCATAAATTTCCATCCAACCTACAAGGTTTAAGGTTGTTTTACAAGAAAACATGAAATTCGCCTTCTCGGTTGCATCTAATAACAAGACAGAAAGAAATGAAACAAAACAGAGACAAGACAAGTTAAGGTAAGGCAGTTTGATGGTGCATATTTACGCAAATTACGTATATCAAACCGTAATCATTTTCTCCGATATTCCTTACTAAAAGTCATATGGCACGAGGAAGAAAGGAATTTCTGGAGCGATGTGTGTGTGGGTTTTCAAAGCGACTCTCCTTCCTGATTTACTGAAATGAAGTTCTCCATCTAATGGGTGTCTGTTGTCAGTTGAGATGATGTCCAGTTTCTTTAGTGTGGTCCTCTGACACACACAATTGCCAGATCATCTCCATCAGTCCCAATAACTTTAGCTGCATGCTGAGTAATCTGCTGGAGTCTTTGTAAAATTTTGGTTTGTCAGACCACTAAACCAGGCAATGAAATTGAAAGTGATGACAGACTGAATCAGACTACGATAAAAGGACAGCATGGGGGTCCTTGTCTGCTTGAAATAGTTTGAAGTTTACGGAGGAGAAATAAACGCCCTCTGCATTTACAGAATATTTTTTTTTTTGTATTTGCATTCAAGTTAAGATTGTTATCTAAGTTAGTTCCTAAGTTTTTATATCCGTTCACTATTTCTACCTCCTTCTCCAAAACAACATACAGATTTCTGTTTCTTAAAATCAAATATCATTTCTTTGGTCCTTTTTATATTCAGAGTGTGAGAGTTTTTATTACACCAGTTTACCAGAACTTTACAACATTAGAGCGATCCTAGACAAGAGCAGGCCATGCAGCCTGACAGTCCTGTCCACTTAATTCTTCAAGTCGAGTTTTGGAAAGTCCTTAAAGTCCTCCTGTCCGAGAGTGGCGTTTGGGGGTGGCAAGTGCGGCGACCGCCCCAGGCCCCGCGCCTAGAGGTGAGGTCCGCGTGTCCCGTTTGAGTGGATTTGCCAAATTATATTCTCCAGTTATATGTTGATAAAGTCCGTGTGTTATCTTACAAAAATTTAGCTGAATACTGTAATGAGAAAATCCGGTGTATGTTAATGTTATTTTTATGAAATTCACGTGCAAGTTTATACAGTACACACATGTTGGTAACAGCGTTTGACATAACCGGCCACCCATATGGGGTTAGTGAGCTCTAGGCCCCCCGCACACCCCTAAGGTCGCCTCTGCTCCAATCCACCACACTACTTGGTCGCTTATTCCACGTGTCTGTGGCTCTCTATGTGAAGAAAAACTTCCTAATGTTTGTGTGGAATTCACCCTTAACACTTTTTCAACTGTGTTCCCGTGTGACCTCATTTTAAAGTCACCGTCTCAATCCACTGGACTAATTCCCTTCATCATTTTAAACACTTCAGTCAGGTCACCTCTTTCTTTTCCTTAAACTGTTAAGGCTCAGCTCTTTAAATCTTTCCTCATAACTCATCCCCTGTAGCCCTCAATCAGCCTCGTCACACTTCTCTGGACTTTCTCTAGTGCTGCTATGTCCTTATGGAGTCATAAACTGCACCCAGGACTTCAGATGTGGCCTCACCAGTGTGTTATAAAGCTTGAGCAGAACCTCCTGTGACTTATACTCCACACATCAAGGCGCTATATAACCTGACATTCTGTTAGCCTTCTTAATGGTTTCTGAACACTCTTGGGAAGTCGATAGCTTAAAGTCTACTACGACTCCTAACTCCTTTTCATAAGGTGGACTCTCGATTTTCCAACCGCCCATTGTGTATTCAAACCTCACATTTTTACTTCCTGTGAGTAATACTTTACATTTGCTGACATTAAATTTCATCTTCCACAAATCTGCCCAAGCCTGTACAGCCATGGCCAAAAGATTTGAGAATGACATAAATATTATGTATTTTTTTTTTATGATGCCAATTTGCATCAACTCCAGAATGCTCTGAAGAGTGATCAGATGAATTGTAATTAATTACAAAGTCCCTCATTGGCATGAAAATGAACTTCATCCCAAAAAACCACTGCATGTCATCCCTGCCACCAAAGGACCTGCTGACATCACTTCAGTGATCCTCTCGTTAAGTCAGGTAAGATCAGGTAAGACGAGGACAAGGCTGGAGGTCACTCTATCATGCTGATTGAGTTACAATAGAGAGATGAAGAAAGTGTCAAGGCACCCAAGAAAGTCCAGCAAGCACCAGGAGTGTCTCCTAAAGTAGATTCAGCTGAGGGGACCACCAGTGCAGAGCTTGCTCAGGAATGGCAGCAGACAGGTGTGAGTGAGGTGAAGACTTTTGGAGGATTGCCTGGTGGGTGTCAAGAAGGGCAGGAAAGAAGACAAGAAAAACATCAGGGACAGACTGATATTCTGGGATTGGACTGATGAGGACCGCTGGGGGAAAGTCATTGTCTCTGATGAATCCCCTTTCTGATTGTTTGGGGCATCTGGAAAAAAGAAAAGGTGAGCGGCGCTTCCATCAGTCCTGTGTCAGGCCAACAGTAAAGCATCCTGAGACCATTCATGTCATGTGGGGTTGCTTCTCACTCACAATTTGGCCTAAGAACACAGCCATGAATAAAGAATGTGACCATAACATCCTCTGAGAGCAACTTCTCCCAACCATCCAACAACAGTTTGATGACCAACATGATGGAACACTGGGCCATCTAAGAACAGTTTGGTGACCAACAATGCATGATGCAGCACCTAGCCAGAAGGCAAAAGTGAGAACTAAGTGGCTCGGGGAACAAAACATAGAAATTTGGGGTCCATGGCCAGGAAACTCCCCATTGAGAACTTGTGGTCAATCCTCAAGAGGTGGGTGGAAAAACAAAAAACTACCAATTCTGACACACTCCAAGCATTGATTATGCAAGAATGGGTAGCTGCTATCAGTCAGGATTTAGTTCAGAAGTTGATGGACCGACAGCCTGCCAGGGTGAATTGCAGAGGTCTTGATAAAGAAAGAAGGGCCAACACTGCAGATATGGACTCTTTTCATAAACTTCATGTCATTGTCAATAAAAGCCTTTGAAACTTCTGAACTGCTTGAAATTCTACTTCAGTACACCAGAGAAACATCCGACTCAAAGATCTAAAAACACTGAAGCAGCAAACTTTGTGAAAACCAACACTTGGGTCCTTCTCAAAACTTTTGGTCATGACTGTCTGCTGTCCAAGTCCTTCTGCAATGATTGAAAGGATTTTAGATTATCTTCTAAATCCTCCTAGCTTGGTATCATCTGCAAACTCAACCAGCTTCTTACTTTTATTTCTCAGACTGTTTATTCATTCATATTCTAATCTCGTCAGATCTAATAAATTAGCGTTTCTCAACCTTTAAGAATTTGCGACCCAAGTTTTCATAACAGTTTTAATCGCGCCCCCATAACTTTTTTTTGAAAGGAGCCCACTAATAACAATTTGTTCTTTTTAATTAATGATATATCATAGATGCATATTTTATTATACCTGCTTAACTTTTATCGACATTTGTCTAACTCTATATTTATTTTTCTAGTATCAGAATGTAGTTTAAGTTAATTTGTTTTGGTTTCAATAGATATATTTTTCTTATTTTCGATTCTTGTTTTCTTTTTTCACATCTTCGCATCCCCCCTTTTTGTTACTTTGCGCCCCCCTGGGGGGGGGGCCCACCCCACAGTTTAAGAACTACTGTAATAAATGAACTGTCTGATTAAGATTCTAAAAGAATGATCTAAAAGGTATAAGTTTCAAGTCAGTAAAGATATCTCTCTATTATATAAAATAAAACCTGTGACGAGACGTGATTTTCTCGGAGAGACACTTTCACGTACAACGAGATGAGACTTTGTGCCAAGAGATTTAACCAGGGCCCGGGACCAGAAATAAAAGACAAAGTAGAACGTCGTAAAGAATTCAAAAACATTGGCACAATACACATGCAGAGCAGGTTAGAGATAATGGAAGTACGAAAATTCGAAATTCTCAAAAAAATGATAGTAAAGATTGCATTAGCACAAGCAAACGGAAAATAATACTCGGTGAAATAACAAAACAGCGAAAAGAGATCGAATACATGGACATAGGTGATATGTCAGAAATACATAGATATTGTTCGGAGACTTCTAGATCGTCTAATTCGTGTTGCCATCAGCGATAAGTAGTGTTTCTTCCCAATGAAGAGGCATAGCCGCGAGAAATAAAAGATTTGTTAATTGGTGAAAGTGAAATCCACATACGCGAGCGGCAGAGACGTGAAGTGGCAGGTGTGTAGCACAGGCCGGACGGGTTGGCAAGTGAAGTGAGCAGGGGGCGAAGCCCCTAGTAGAATTAAAAATCAATCTCTGTCAGTCATTTTTAAATATACACAGAGAGTGTTTAACGTGGGATTCATGTTTCAAGTTTTAGGTAAAAGGTGCAGGTCTTCTAATGGCTGCCTGCTTCCTCTGGTGTCCAGTTGTTGGTTTACACAGTTCACATTTTAGCTTGTATTTGCCGTCCAAGTTCTTATTTTATATATTGTTTAAAGGTCAGTTGAATATTGTGAGTTTTGAACATTAAAATCTTCATATGGCTTATTCTTATACCAATTTGGCTGCAAACCAATCCACTTTACTTCTGATTTTTGCAGTGATGTTAAAATGCTTTATATTCTTCATACTCAAGATGCCAAACCAACATTTACAGTTAGGTCCATACATATTTGGACAGAGAAAACTATTTTCTAATTTTGGTTCTGTACATTACCACAATGAATTTGAAATGAAACAACTCAGATGCAGTTGAAGTGCAGACTTTCAGCTTTAATTCAGTGGGGTGAACAAAACGATTGCATAAAAATGTGAGGCGACTAAAGCATTTTTTGAACACAATCCCTTCTTCATTTCAGGGGTTCAAAAGTAATTGGACAATTGACTCTTTGGCTATTTCATGGGCAGGTGTGGTCAAGTCCGTCGTTACGTCATTATCAATTAAGCAGATAAAAGGCCTGGAGTTGATTTGAGGTGTGGTGCTTGCATGTGGAAGATTATGCTGTGAACAGACAACATGCGGTCAAAGGAGCTCTCCATGCAGGTGAAAGAAGCCATCCTTAAGCTGCGAAAACAGAAAAAACCCATCGGAGAAATTGCTCCAATATTACGAGTGGGAAAATCTACAGTTTGGTACATCCTAAGAAAGAAAGCAAGCACTGGTGAACTCAGCAACGCAAAAAGACCTGGACGTCCACGGAAGACACCAGTGGTGGATGATCGCAGAATCATTTCCATGGTGAAGAGAAACAGCCAAGCAAGTGAACAACACTCTCCAGGGGGTAGGCGGGCGTATCGATATCCAAGTCTACCATAAAGAGAAGACTGCATGAAAGTAAATCCAGAGGGTGCACTGCAAGGTGCAAGCCACTCATAAGCCTCAAGAATAGAAAGGCTAGATTGCACTTTGCTAAAGAACATCTAAAAAAGCCAGCACAGTTCTGGAAAAACGTTCTTTGGA
Organism: Erpetoichthys calabaricus; assembly: GCF_900747795.2. Classification (NCBI taxonomy): domain Eukaryota; kingdom Metazoa; phylum Chordata; class Cladistia; order Polypteriformes; family Polypteridae; genus Erpetoichthys; species Erpetoichthys calabaricus. The sequence goes on from NC_041399.2 coordinate 4,352,629, forward strand.
CAGATGAAACCAAGATCAACCTCTACCAGAATGATGGCAAGAAAAAAGTATGGAGAAGGCGTGGAACAGCTCATTATCCACAGCAAACCACATCATCTGTAAAACACGGTGGAGGGAGGCAGTGTGATGGCTTGGGCGTGCATGGCTGCCAGTGGCACTGGGACACTAGTGTTTATCAATGATGTGACACAGGACAGAAGCAGCCGAATGAATTCTGAGGTGTTCAGAGACATACTGTCTGCTCAAATCCAGCTAAATACAGCAGTCAAATTGATTCATGATACAGATGGACAATGACCCAAAACATACAGCCAAAGCAACCCAGGAGTTTATTAAAGTAAAGAAGTGGAAAATTCTTGAATGGCCAAGTCAGTCACCTGATCTTAACCCAACTGAGCAGGCATTTCACTTGTTGAAGACTAAACTTCAGACAGAAAGGCCCACAAACAAACAGCAACTGAAAGCTGCTGCAATAAAGGCCTGGCAGAGCATTAAAAAGGAGGAAACCCAGCATCTGGTGATGTCCAGGAGTTCAAGACTTCAGGCTGTCATTGCCAGCAAAGGGTTTTCAACCAACTATTAGAAATGAACATTTGATTTCCAGTTATTTAATTTGTCCAATTACTTTTGAGCCCCTGAAATGAAGGGATTGTGTTAAAAAATGCAATTATACAATCGTTTTGTTCACCCCACCGAATTAAAGCTGAAAGTCTGCACTTCAACTACATCTGAGTTGTTTCATTTAAAATTCATTGTGGTGATGTACAGAACCAAAATTCGAAAAAAAGTTGTCTCTGTCCAAATATTTATAGACCTAACTGTAAGCGCAAATGTGACAACAGATTCACTCAAGGACTTACAAAACAGCGTCATTATGATGTTGTCAACTTTAAAACTTTTGAGCTTCTTAAGAAAGAAAAGACACATCTGCCCCTTCCTACAAATCGGTTCTCTGTGTTAAGATTAAAGTTTAGTCTGTTAACACTGAATGATTCCACCAGGACACCATTCAGTCGATTAAGCTCAGTTTGGTGTACTATGGAGCAGCCAAGTAAATCCCGCCGGCACACACTCACTCACTTTCACGAGCACGTTCGTCATTTCTGTCGCGGGTCACTTTGACTTTGGGCGCCCTGATTTCTGAGCCCAAGCAGCCGCGCTCCCGCCCTCGTAGCTCAGCGCGCGCCGTCCTCTCCAGATGCATCACGCGCTCCCGCGAGCTCGCGCACGAGGCCTGAACGGCAGCAGCCGCCAGTGTGGTGTGGGGGGCGGGACGACGACAAGCGCGGCGATGTGCTGCTGCTGCTGTTGAGGAAAAGCTGCAAAGGCAGCGTCAGGCTCGGTGACGGATACGTGCAAGGTAACGCAATTATTCAGCTCGATCTTTATTCTCTTTACATGTGCAAGCGTTTGTTTTTGTGTGGCTAGCCCTTTGATTTGTGACCGTTGCACTGCAAGGATGCGGCGACTGTGTGTTTGTGCGCGTGTCCGCGACAGCGCCGTTTGTCTCGTCTTATGTCGATCTTTTTGATGGCTCAGTTTCTAGCTGCCCTAACAGTTATCGGTTGTGTCATTTACACCTGAGCGGTCTGAATCATTCCAGATAGCAGAAATTGTAATTCGGACGCCGAATAGCTTCCTCCTGTCGGTGTCATTAGGAGGGCAATAGCGCAAGATCGATATGTGGATGGAAGCACGCACAGAGAAAAACAAAATATATGTATATTTTTAAAAAAGAGCAAGGTTTATCATGGAAACCATTTATGTAATCACAGTCGCTTTATTTTCGAAATGACCTGCTGTCCCCTTTTTCTAACTCTGTCATTAGCCTTTCATCCGCAGTACTCCGGTGTATTGTGTTGATCAAGTAAGCTTTGCTTTGTGTAATTCTCCGTTTCTAAATCGATCACGGGAATAAAAAAAAAAACAAAAAAGGACAATCTTTCTCCTTGTCCCCGTGGCACATCACCAACCTCTGAAATGAAACGGCGAGTCACCTCGTTTAAGATGTGCTTACTGGCAGCCCGGCAGACTCTGTACAGACAAGACAGAAGATGGTGGCCTAGAGGACAGGGGTCTGCACTTTAACCCAAAGTGTGCCCTGCTCCATCCTGACCTTTGATTCACTGTGTGGACCTGATAGCCATTGGCTCTGTCTTTGCTCTAGCTGATATGGTTTTGTACTTTTTTTGCACCTCACAATAGAAACATGCAGAATTAGATGGTCACACTGCAGTGAATTCACTTCTAAAAAAGGATATTTAAGCTATAAACTCACTGAGTAAATGATTAGGAGCATCTGTGCACCTGCTTATTCATGCAATTATCCAATCAGTCAATCATGTAGCAGCAGAGCAATGCATAAAATGCTGCAGAAACAGGTCAGGAGCTTCAGTTAATGTTCACATCAAACTCCAGAATAGTTGAAAAAAGGTGATCTGCATGATTGTTGATGCCTGAGGATTTTCACGCACAACAGTCTCTAGAGTTTCCTCCGAATGGTGGCAAAAAACATCCAGTGAGTGTCAGTTTTGCACATGGACAAGAGGGGTCAGAGTAGAATGGCCAGACTGGTTCAAGCTGATGGAAAGATTCAGCAACCCAGATGCCTACTCTGTTCAACTGTGGTGAGCGGACAGAATGACACGTCAGACCTTGAGGTGGATGGGTTAGAACAGGAGAAGAACATGTCGGGTTCCAGTCCTGTCAGCCAAGAGGCTGTAGATGGCACAGGCTCATCATAACTAGAGCGCCAAAGACTGGAAAAACATATCCTGGTCTGTTGAATGTCAACAACTGCTGAAGCACACAGTTGGTAGGTGCCAACAGCGTGAATCCATGTAACCCACCTGCCTTGTGCCAATAGTCCAGGCTGGTGGTGGTGCTGGCATGATGACCTGTGAGAAATGTCTTCTTGGCACACTTGGTGACCCTTACTAGCAATGAATCCTTGCTTGAATGCCACGGCCTATTTGAATATTGTTGCTGACAACGTGCATCCCTTAATGGCCACAGTCTTCTAATGGCTGCTTCCAGCAAGATAATACACCACGTCACAAAGGCAACTGGCTTAATGAACATGACAATGAGTCCCATGTTCTTTAGTGGTCTTCCCAGTCACCAGATCTGAACACCTTTGGGATATGGTGGAATGGGAGATGAATGTGCAGCTGGCAAAAATTGTGCAGAAATTGTGTAAGGCCATTATGTCAACCTGAACCAGAATCTTGAAGGAACGTGTCCAACATCTTATGGAATCCAAGATATGAAGAACTGAGGCTGTTTTCAGAGCCAAAGGAGGTTCTGGGTTTAAAGAGGAGTGGTGGCTCTCAGGCTAATGATCTGTGCTGGTATCTGGAAGGTTGTCGTTACTACTAGAAGGGATCCCACTCTGTTGGGCCTGTGAACAAGACCCTTAACCTAAGAAAAAATGATCCAGGAGTGCTGAATATTGGCTTACCCTGTGTTCTGACCCGCAAAGGTCATGCAAAAAGACAGTTTCCCCTTGGGAATTAATATTCGTCGTCTTCTTCTTTTGGCTGCAGAGTTAAAGATGTTAAGATTTGCACTGGGGGTGATGAGGATGAACAGGATGAGAAATGAGTACATTAGAGGGTCAGCTCAAGTGGGACGGTTGGGAGACAAAGTCAGAGAGGCGAGATTACATTGGTTTGGACATGTGCAGAGGAGAGATACTGGGCATAATGAGAGAAGGGTGCTAAGGATAGAGCTACCAGGGAAGAGGAACAGTGGAAGGCCTAAGACAGCGTTTCTCAGCCTTTAAGTATTTGTGACCCGAGTTTTCATAACAGTTTTAATCGCGCCCCCCTAACATTTTTTTGAAACCCTAATAAAATTTATTCCTATATTTTTTGCTGCCGATACACCACTACAAGTTTAAAATTTCCCTACGAATAGTGAAATTATGCTACATATAGCAACATTCACGCCCCCTTTTTTGTTACTTTGCGCCCCCCTAGAGGAACGCGCCCCACAGGTTGAGAACCGCTGGCCTAAGAGGAGGTTTATGGATATAATGGGAGAGAACATGCAGGTGATGGTGTAACAGAACAAGATGACGAGGACATAAAGTATATAAAAACAATCAAAAACAAAAAACATCAAAGTAATAAGGCAACGATAAAAAAAAAACACACAACAAGTTGCAGATAGACGGGAGCTCTGAATCGAACTGACTCAAAATGGCCGACCTTCCTGTCACATGCTTTCCAGGCAGGAAGGGGTGGGTCCAGAAGTGCAGATAATGAAGTCAAGCGGTGGAACAGCTGTCAGTCTTCTGTTCTGCAGGGGGATTAAGAAAGAAGCCATTAGGACACAGCACCAACCCCTGGAGCGGCGGGTACTTAACGTCACCAGAGCCCTTAAGCTGCCACCCATGTGTACTCTTCACGCGAGACAATGGAATAGTTAATGTTACTAATCATTTGCTCAGTGAGTGGAGAAAACCTTTTTAGCATTCAGTCCTCTTTTTTATATTAAAATTCAAATCACTGATATCACATATTTTTAAATCTAATATCAATATACCAGAATTCAAAATAAAAAGTGATATGGACAGATTCAGATTTGATGTCAACGTTTTGAAGTTTGATGCTGAGCACAACCTTTCCAGCAAAAATGTTAGATACTCACTTCAATGAACTGTGGGAAAGGATCATTTACTGGCTCCCTCTTTGAAAGACTGGGAGCGCGCGTCCCAGTATGCACTGAGTTTGTCGTCTAAGTTGATTTCACAGTTTACAAAATTGATGTTGTTTTTTAACAAATTGATATTGCATTTTTAAAATTTCGTATCTCCTTTTAGTGAGAAGTCAAGCAAAATGACCCCCTTTTATTGGCTAACTAGAAAGATTACAATATGCAGGCTTTTGAGGAAACTCAGGCCCCTTCTTCAGGCAGGATGTAATACAGAAGGGGCCTGAGTGGCGGCCAGTTTATTAGGTGACATCTCCATCTTTGAAAGTTAAGGGGCACACGTCATGGACACCAAGGGCTGCGCTCAGTCCAGAAAGTCTGCATTATGGACATCAAGGGGCGCTGTTTTAGTAACTAAAGGGGTTCATGCTGTGGACACAGAGGGGTACCCCCAATCCCCCAGACCTCGAGGTCTAATAATACTGACTGAGCGCTATGGACGCAGATATGAAAGATTTACATCAATATTTCATCAATTCTGTATTTTCTTACTGTGGTGGGTTGGCACCCTGCCCGGGATTGGTTCCTGCCTTGTGCCCTGTGTTGGCTGGGATTGGCTCCAGCAGACAACCCGTGACCCTGTGTTCGGATTCAGCAGGTTGGATAATGGATGGATGGATGTATTTTGTTAAAAAAAAATTTAGGGGCCTGTGATTGGTCTCTTGGTTTATTTGAACCTTGCTCATTTTTTAGCTTCGACATTTAATACTTATAAAGTGTATTCACCCACCCCTTGGAGGTTTATTAAATAACATTGAAGCTGTGGATTTAATTTGCCCTTTTTTAGCCATTGATTAACACAGCATTTCTCAACCTTTAAGTATTTGCGACCCAAGTTTTCATAACAGTTTTAATCGCATCCCCCCTAACGTTTTTTTGAAAGGAGCCCACTAATACCAATTTGTTCTTTTTTAATTAATGACTAGCTGATTACCCAGTGGCTTCGCTCACTGAGTGCAAGGGAAAAAAATAAAATGTAGTCTATAAGTTATTAAACAGTAAAACATTAACATTTAAGAAGTAAAGATATATTGAGCACTACTGGAGTGGTTTGGGGTAAACTACATTTTAAAGGCGCTATAACACAACAGGTAAGTAGTACTAACAGCAGCTAAAATGTATTTGGATTATCTCTCGGTAGTAGATCTCTTGTGAAAGGCGCTACACGACTGCTGTGGTATAGAAATTACATTTTCTATGTGATCGTCCAAATTTCTGCCTGACAGCCTTGCACCACGTGCCTGTGATTTACTTCTTAAAATAATTCATCACAAAAGGAACCTTGAATGTTGCGAGGTTTTAGTGACCCGCACTCACCTTAAGGGACAGTAAGTAGTAGTGCAGGGTAATTTACAAACAGAGTCTTGCTTCGATGGCGCCGATTACACTCATTCGCAAAGATTTCCACTCTCCCAGGAGCCGACGGGGCACTTGAAATGTCACAAACAGTGCGAGAAGAGAGGACGCTGCCCGAAACTGTTAAGCTCTCATCCCCGAGGAGCAGCCTGACATTCCGCGCCTCCCAGCGTCCACTTTGTTCTGCACATTGTTTACAACTCGCCGCAGTTAAAAAGTAGAAAGACGCAAAGCTGTTTTCCTCATCTCTTCTATTATCAAGAACTGACAACTAAAGAAAAGTTACAATGTGGCAGTTTCCGCGACAGTCACGTGGACAAATAAATAAAACTTCTCTGTCAGAACGCGCTTGGCGGCGGACAGCTCAGCGCTGTAGTCCAGTAAGGAGGGCTGGGAGAAGACGACGCGGGGTGCACTTCTATGGGATAGATCGGCGTGTTTGTGTTTACTTCTTTTCAATATCAGTAAAATAACTCTCACACAAATAATAACAATTCGTAAAGACGATATAAAAATGGTGTCCACAAACGAAGTGATTAGTTCCTGTATTATAATATGTTCTGTGGTCATACGTAATTTCCATATTGTGTGGTCATACGTAATTTCCGTTTCATACGTAATTTCCATATCGTGTGGTCATACGTAATTTCCGTTTCAAACGCGAAAAGAATTTTATATATATAGATAGATATATCATAGATGCATATTTTATTATACCTACTTAACTTTTATCGACATTTATCTAACTCCATATTTATTTTTTTTGTATCAGAATGTAGTTTAAGTTAATTTGTTTTGGTTTCAATAGATGTATTTTTCATATTTTTGATTCTTGTTTTCTTTTTTTCACATCTTCGCACCCCCCTTTTTGTTACTTCGTGCCCCCCCTAGGGGGCCCGCTCCACAGTTTGAGAACCTCTGTAATAAATGAATCGGATTAACAGAAGAACACTCTTTAATTAAAGTCAAATCTCTGCATAGTGGTCTCAAATTTTCATCCTCTTCAAGTTGGTATCTAGTGGTGTGGTAGCCATGACCCCTATGCCCCAAACTACAGATATAACTGACATACACAAACAGAGTTACGGGTTCAATTATAATGAATTTTATTCCTCCAAGTACTTTATATCTCTATATATTGTGGCGGACGGCTGGGGATCCTGCCCAGTCGGGATGCCTGGAAGGAGGAAGGACCGGGAGAATGACAATACCTCCTCCAGGCCACGGGATCAGAGCTTAGAAGCTCAACCCTGCTGGAGCCCATGGCCACTGCCAGGGGATGCATGGAGGATGATTATAGTGCCTTGGACTGCAGCACTTCCACCACACCCAGAAGTGCTGCCAGAAGAGATTCCAGGCATACCTGCAGTGCTTCCGGGTGCTCATGCGGCACTTCCACCACACCAGGAATTGCCGCCGGAAGATCATCACGAAGCACCTGGAACACGTCTGGGGCATTATAAAAGGGGCCGACTCACTCCATTGGTCGAGCTGGAGTTGGGTGGAAGAAGACAGAGCTTGTGAGTGGAAGAGTGAGGACGGCAGAGGAGAAGGAAAAGAGGAGAAACAAAGGAATTGTGAGCTAATTATAGCTGTTTAGAGCATTGTGTGGTGCTGTAAGAAAAGAAGAATATTAAACGTGTGTGGTTTGGACATCTGGTGTCATGTCTGTCTGTGTTAAAGGGCTGAACTTCCACAATATATAAAATCCAACATTTGTCTGTGTGTCCGCTTTTCACGAGAGAACTACTTAAAAAATACTTCTAAAAAATACTTTTAGTATTTCTTCTAAAAAATTTCATACTTCTAAAAAATTTTTATTTTTTATGGAGGATTTGTTCTGTTCTGTGTACTGCATTGTATTGTATTGACCCCCTTCTTTTGACACCCACTGCACACCCAGCCTACCTGGAAAGGGGTCTCTCTTTGAAGTGCCTTTCCCAAGGTTTCTTCCATTTTTCCCTACAAGGGTTTTTTTGTCTCCTTGTCTTCTTAGAGAGTCAAGGCTGGGGGGCTGTCAAAAGGCAGGGCTTGTGTGATTTTGGGCTACTATACAAAAATAAACTGCATTGTATTGTATGAACGGATTTAGATCGGGTTTTTTTCTAGAATTTGCTTGAACATTCCGGTTAATTTTGTGACCTCTCTCATCGTGCTAAGTATCATAATTTGCTTGCGGTACCGATTTATTTGCATGAATCTGAGAGAGACGCAACGGGTCCCTCCTCACTCCCACGCCAGCCTCGAGGCGCATCTTACCTCCACTTAGCTAGTGAATGAGAGAACAACTTCACGTATTTAGAGCGTTATTTTTTGTATACAATTTGCTTGAACATTCCAGTTGATGTTGCGACTTCTCTCATCACAGTAAGAATCAGAGGTCACTTGCAGGAGTGATATATTCGTGGTAATTTGAGGGAAGGGGGAAGCGTGACATCAGGAGTCGGGAGTCAGTCTACCTCTGCACTTTGGACTGTAACTTGCCTCCGCTTAGCTGGCGATACCTTTTTGTTTATTGATTTTTAAAGTTTGTCCTGTTTCACTACTCTGCGGGGAGAGTCGCAGGGGACGGCTAGTATAATATAATACATATTAGGACGGTGAATCCTTCCGTTCTTCTCCTCTTCTCCTCTTCCTCTCACAAGTGTTGTCCTCAGCCTCCAGACTCCAAACTTTGAGCCTGACTGTTCAATTTCTTCTTTGTCAGCTCTGCCACATTCCTCCTCTTCTTCCTCCTCCTCCTTCTTCTTCATGTCATAGACATTGTGAGTGAAGAGGCCTTTTCAAGTCCAGCCACAAATTCTCCATTGGACTGAGATCTGGACTCTTGACTCGGCCGCTACAGGACGTTCACGTTGTTGTTTTGAAGCCATTCCCGTGTTGATTTGGCTTTATACCTGAGCTCATTTTTTTTTCCCAAGCAGATTTTTTGCAGATTGTTGTGGTGTGAAATTATTTATATAAGTTGATAAATATTGTGTATGTCTTTGTTTGTAACTTAGACAAATCAATGTAATATTAGTGTGTCATTGGTGAGAAGCTTTCATGTTTAATGAACCCACACCCCTAAAACCAGTTTGGCAAATCGCAAGTCTCATTTTCAATCAATCAACCCCCCCAACAGGAAAGCCAAACTACCCGGCTGGCAGGTTTCACTCAACATGTTTTTTTGGGGGGCAGGTGTGAAAATACGCCAGTAACTGGGGGACATGTTAGACCAGAATTCTGTTGGTTTAAAGTTGGCTCTTTGGGATTGGTTTGAAGTAGAAGCTATTCGGGTACCAAGACGCCCCATTGGCTGTAGGACCTGAACAGAGAATGTATACGTTTGGTTGCTTTATCCCTCCTTCACTCTGTCTCACACCATCACGATGAAGGAGCATCTCTCACACCATGGACTGAAAAGAAGACCACACTGAGAAGCACAAGTCAGCAGCCATGTTGAGACAGGCATGCGGCCTGTCCTGAAGAAAGCTGACCAGAAATTATGATTTAACTCGAGACATTTTAAGTAACAAACAAGTCCGTGTGCTGAAGTCCTGAAACTACATATCAGCATTTATCAGGTTGTATGGTTGCCAATATTCACTTGTACTGTGCTTTTTGTTATTATTTATGAATATTATCAGTAATACATTATTTAAAGTGTTACTTAATTCCTGCTTGTCTTTTATTCTCTGTAATTGCCTGAGGTTATAGATGTAGAATGGAAGGTGGGGAGAAGTTGTAGAGTACAATACCTTAGAAACAGTGCTAAGTCTGTGAGATTTGAGGTATTCTGACAAAGTCTATGCAATAAAGAATACAAAAGGGGAAAGTCGAGTAACAGAGAACTCTACCAGGACAAAATACCACGTTGTTGTTCATCTTCTCCCGAAGTACAAACAGAAACTGAAACAAGAAAAACCAGCCATACGAACAACACAAAACTGGTGCTAGGAAAGTGTAGAGGAACTGCAGGAATGCTTCTCCAGTACAAATTGGGATCTGCTGACATCCTCACAGTCACTGAATGAGGCCACCTATACTGTCAGCGAATATATTCAATTCTGTGAGTCTATGATCATTAAGAAAAAATCTGTCAAGGTGTACCCAAACAGTAAGCCATGGATCACTAAAGAGGTTAAAGCATTACTATTGCAAAAGCAACATGCACATCAAGAAAATAAGTTAGAAGATAAGCAAATTTTACAGCAAAGGATTAACAGGTTAATTAAACAAAATAAAAAGATGTATGGGGAAAAAAATCAAGAGGTGGTTCAATGATAACAATCCAAAGCAGGTCTGGAAAGGACTAAAAACAATTACAGGACTGGGCCCTAAACTGAATGTGGATTTTCCAGCTGACAAAGACCACAAGCTTTTAGCAGATTAACTGAATAACTTTTATGCCAGATTTGAAACAAGTGATTTCAGCACCCAAAATACTGAAATAAAGGAGATGCTTTATAAAAACACCAGGTATTCTGCTGTGATTGGGTTCAGTTTAAATGAAGTGGAAAAAGGCTTGCGGAAGGCCAAAACAAACAGTGCAGTGGGACCAGACGGCATATCAGGTCGGCTCTTAAAGTCTTGCTCTAAGCAGATCTCCCCAGTTTTTCATTTGCTTTTTAACTGGTCTCTGACCTGTGGTATTGTACCAAATCTGTGGAAACAATCAATCATCACCCCTGTATCTAAGGTTTCTAGGCCAAGCTGTTTAAATGACTACAGACCAGTGGCACTTACATCTATTCCAATGAAATGCTTTGAACACTTGGTGAAAAACATTTTAATGACAGAGACAAAGTCTTTTCAAGACAACAATCAATTTGCTTATTGTGCAAACAGAAGTGTGGAAGATGCTCTGCTTGTTATCTTACATCAAATCTACACCTTTCTTGATCAGCCTGGTTCATATGTCAGAGCACCATTTTTGGATTTTTCTTCAGCGTTCAATACTATACAGCTTCATATACTGATTGGGAAATTAAACAGTATGAATGTAAACCCATTTATCACACTATGGATTCAGAATTTTCTTTTAAATCGTTCAGACAGTTAAAGTTCAGGACACTTTTTCAAAAGCTCTTCATTCAAACACAGGAAGTCCACAGGGGCGTGTGTCTTATCACCATTACTGTTTACTCTGTACACACGTGACCTGAGACAGAACAATGACCACTGCTCCATTATTAAGTATGCGGATGACACCATGATCATAGGACACATATCTGGGGAGGATGAAAACCACTATCTAAATCAAGTGGACTGTATGGTAAACTGGTGCAATAAAAACTCTCTCACTCTGAATGTAAAAAAGACCAAAGAAATGATATTTGATTTTAAGAGACAGAAATCTGTATGTTCACCTATTGTAGTTCTGGGAGAGGAGGTAGAAACAGTGAATGAATATAAATACTTAGGAACTTACCTAGATAACAATCTTAACTGGAATACAAATACAAAAAAATTATTTTCTAAATGCAACCAGCGCTTATTTCTCCTCCATAAACTCAAACTATTTAAAGTAGACAAGGACCTCATGTTGTCCTTCTATCGCAGTATGATCCAGTCTGTGATCACTTTCAGTTTCATTGCCTGGTTTAATAGTCTGACAAACCAAAACTCAAAAAGCTCCAGCAGATTACGAAGTATGCAGCTAAAGTTATTGGGGCTGATGTAGATGATTTGACTGGTGTGTGTCAGAGGGCAATGCTAAAGAAACTGGAAATCATCTCAACTGATGACAGACATCCATTACATGTAGAACTAAACTTCAGTAAATCAGAAAGGATAGTTGATTTGAAAACCCACACAAATCATTCCAGAAACTCCTTTCTTCCTAGTGCCATACGACTTTTCAATAAGAAATATCGGAGATAATGTTTTAAGGTTTTGATATATATCCTGTTACCTTTTTTTTTTTTTTTGGTATAAATATGTTTTATCTAACTGCCTTACCTTAACCTTTCTTATTTCTATTTGTCTGTTTCATTTCATTCTGTCTGTTACCTGTTATTAGATGCAACTGAGAAGGCAAATTTCATGTTTTCCTGTGTAAACATGACTAAATAAAGAAACCTAACCTAACCGAACCTAAACCTAAACCTATATCAGGTTTATCTCCCCAAATTTCGCAGCATTCATGTTACCTTCACAAGCCCACCTGAGCTTTCTGCAGAAAAATGTCCCCACAGCTCATGGCTGCCACACCAGCATGGGTCATGCGTCATGGTGTGTTTTTTGTAAACGTGAAGATGTAACATGGCGAGTAGTCTGATGGCTCCGTTTTGGTCTCATCAGACCTCAGAACCTTCTTCCTGATGATTCCAGAGTCCCTCACGTGCCTTCTGCTGAGATGTCCCCTCCTTTCCACTCTTCCATAAAGCCGTGAAGGTCCTGAGTAACCGTTGCGGCCTGCACACTTTTCTCAAACTTGGTCTTGAAATTTTGAATAAAATGCAAAACTCTTTGCTAAGCTCTTTGGAAAAGTAAAACGGACTCAGCTAGGGAATTTGAACTTTATAACATTCCATCCATCCATCCATCCATCCATCCATCCATCCATCCATCCATCCATCCATCCATCCATCCAGGGTAAGGTCACAGGGGAGCTTGAACCTTTCCCAGTGTTCATGAGGCACAGGGCAAGAACGGCCTCTGTAGTGGACTGCAGCCCATCATGGACATTGTGAATTAATTTTTTAAATCCTATGGTTATGCCTTTGTGTTTCGGTTGTATATTATTGTGCATTTGTACAGTCCACGAGTCTCATGAGTGGATTGATTTATTTGTTCTTCTTTTGTTTTTTTGCCAGGAAAAACCTGGAATTTAAGGAAGTATGGAGACCATTTCCATGATGGGAAGTCCTCGGAACAACAGTAAAGCTGTTTTCTTACCAAATGGCATGAATGGTTTTAAAGAGATAAGCAAGTCGACCATTGGCATCCTAGGATCTGGAGACTTTGCCAAATGCTTGACTATACGGCTCCTCAAATGTGGATACCACGTGGTGGTCGGCAGTCGAAACCCGAAGAGAGCCGCCGAGTTTTTTCCGCACGTCGTCGATGTGACCCATCATGAAGATGCGGTAGCAAAATCCAATTTCATTTTTGTCGCCATCCATCGAGAACATTACGCCTCCTTATGGGACCTCAAGCATCTTTTAGTCGGCAAGATCCTTGTGGACGTCAGCAATAACAGCCGAATGGACCAGTACCCCGAGTCCAACGCCGAGTACCTGGCGTCGTTGTTCCCGGAATCAATTGTGGTTAAAGGATTCAATGTCATCTCCGCCTGGGCTATGCAGTCTGGGCCTAAGGACGCTAGCAGACAGGTAACGGAGATCTCGCCTTTTCTAACAAGTGGTTGCTTCCTTTATCACTTGCTGTATAATTATAAACTGTGCATTTTTTTAATGAAACATGTGTGCTGATTCACTTTCTTAATTACTTGTGGGGAATAAAAGGACGTTGTCCTTGTTCAGACAAATTAAAATCCTTCCCCACCGAAACCCAAAGTCACTGTCTGGAGGTCACACAGACCACAGGATGCTTTTTACTTAGCAGTTACCAGAAACAATCCCACAATTCATTGAAGCTAAATTCTGTTCTAAGGCTTCACAAGAAGCCTTTTGTCTTTTTCACTGACTAAAGAGGGTGTCTATTGTTCTACGGCTTATTTCAGAAATGTAGAATGCACATCACATTTCACATACTTGGGATCAACAGTACAGAGTAACGGGGAGTGCGGAAGAGAGGTGAAGAAGAGAGTACAGGCAGGGTGGAGTGGCTGGAGAAGAGTGTCAGGAGTGATTTGTGACAGACGGGTATCAGCAAGAGTGAAAGGGAAGGTCTACAGGACGGTAGTGAGACTAGCTGTGTTATATGGTTTGGAGACGGTGGCACAGGAGACAGAGCTGGAGGTGGCAGAGTTAAAGATGTGAAGATTTGCATTGAGTGTGACGAGGATGGACAGGATTAGAAATTAAGACATTAGAGAGTCAACTCAAGTTGGATGGCTGAGTGACAAAGTCAGAGAGGCGAGATTGTGTTGGTTTGGAGAGATGCTGGGTATATTGGGAGAAGGGTGCTAAGGATAGAGCTGCCAGGTAAGAGGAAGGCCTCAGAGAAGGTTTATGGATGTGCTGAGAGGGGACTTGCAGGTGATGGGTGTAATAGAGCAAGATATAGAGGACAGGAAGAGATGGAAAAAGATGATCTGCTATGGAGACTCCTAATGGGAGCAGCTGAATGAAGAACAAGAGAATGCAAATCAGATTACACGTTTGGGGTGGCACGGTGGCGCAGTGGGTAGCGCTGCTGCCTTGCAGTTACGAGACCCGTCTGGGTTCGCTTCCCGGGTCCTCCCTGCGTGGAGTTTGCATGTTACAATACAGTTTATTTTTGTATAGCCCAAAATCACACAGGAAGTGCCGCAATGGGCTTTAACAGGCCCTGCCTCTTGACAGCCCCCCAGCCTCGACTCTCTAAGAAGACAAGGAAAAACTCCCAAAAAAACCTTGTAGGGAAAAATAGAAGAAACCTTGGGAAAGGCAGTTCAAAGAGAGACCCCTTTCCAGGTAGGTTGGGCGTGCACTGGGTGTCAAAAGAAGGGGGTCAATACAATACAATACACAGAACAGAACAATTTCTCAATATAGTAAGAAATAAAAAATATAAATTTTAGAAGTACAGAGCAGAATTTAACAGTAGATGATATATCCCATAATAAGATTTGGATTTGTGTAGAGTCCTGGAGACTGCCTCCCCCACGGCTGAAACAGTGCTGGGCCAGCCAATCCGATGAAAGGACCCCTCTTTCCCACGATTCCTGCGATCCCCCATCTGGGATGACTTTTCCTTAAGTAGGCAAAACAACTTGGCAGGTGGGCCGTGGCACCAAGTGCCACATTTGAGTACCGAGAAGAAAAACAGAATAAGTGAGGGTTAGTATCAGATTATAACTGTCATGTTACTTTTGTTGTAGTGCTAATGACTAACAACAGAGATGCAGTCTGTACAGTTAATCAGCAGCTCTAGTCAGGGTGTGCTAAACTGAAGTTGTGAGTCTTCATCCGGGATTTAAAAGCTGAGACCGAAGGGGCATCTCTTATAGTAGCAGGCAGACCATTCCACAGTTTAGGGGCCCTGTAACTAAAAGCTCGACCTCCCACTGTTATTTTATTAATCCTTGGAATCATAAGCAGACCAGCATCTTGAGATCTTAATGTGCGCTCAGGTTTGTAAGTCATGATAAATTCAGACAAGTAAGCCGGACCTCGACCATTTAATGCTTTATATGTTAAAAGAAGGATTTTGAAATCTGCCCTAAACTTAACCGGGAGCCAGTGATTTAAGAACTGGAGTTATGTGTTCGTATTTTCTTGTTCTTGTAATAATTCTTGCAGCAGCATTTTGGATTAACTGGAGGCTGTATAAAGAACAGTTTGAACATCCAGTGAACACCGCATTGCAGTAGCCAATCCTACTAGAGATAAATGCATGAATTAATTTCTCAGAATCCTGTTTATTTAAAAAGCGCCTTAATTTCCTAACATTTTTCAGATGGAAGAAACATGTTTTGGACAACTTTGTAATATGCGCTTTAAATGACATGCTAGAGTCAAAGATAACTCCTAGATTGCGGGCTGATTCAGTAAAATTAATGGGGATTCCAACTGAGTTAAATGATGACAAAATATTGTTGTGATCAGCATCATTCCCTCCAACAATTAACATCTCTGTTTTATCTGTGTTTAAAGACAAGTAGTTCTCATTCATCCACTCCTTTAATTCACTAACACAACTAATTAAAGACAACATTGGAGAAACTTCATTTGATTTAAATGAAAGGTATAACTGGGTGTCATCTGCATACGAGTGAAAATTAACATTATGTTTCCTAATGAGAGATCCCAGTGGAAGCATGTACAGTGAAAACAGTAAAGGTCCCAGTACTGAGCCCTGCGGGACACCATATTGAACTTCTGTGTAGAATGATGGAGTACTGTCAGCACATTTCTGTACATATTGGAATCGATTTGATAAATAAGAACTTAAACAAGAGAGCACGGTGCCTGTAAGCTCAACATCATTTTCTAGCCTGTGTAGTAAAATAGAATGGTCGATGGTGTCAAATGCTGCACTTAAGTCCAACAACATAATTACAATTTCATGTTCTCCCCGTGTCTGCGTGGGTTTCCTCCGGGCGCTCCGGTTTCCTCCCACAGTCCAAAGACATGCAGGTTAGGTGGATTGGCGATTCTAAATTGGCCCTACTGTGTGCTTGGTGTGTGTGTGTGTGTCCTGCAGTGGGTTGGCACCCTGCCCAGGATTGGTTCCTGCCTTGTGCCCTGTGTTGGCTGGGATTGGCTCCAGCAGACCCCCGTGACCCTATGTTTGGATTCAGCGGGTTGGAAAAATGGATGGATGGATGGATTACACATTTGGAAAAGGGTTTAAAAAAAAACAAATGGCAGTGATTGTCATATTGGAAAACGAAGGAGATAAAGCAGATTAATAAAAGGATGTGACTCAGTTTCTTAAGGCAGAATAGTCAGGGTGTGTCTTCAGATCATCGCGTCTACCAGGGATTAATGCTGAAGTGTCTTTGACTTTCACAGGTGGAGCACATCTGGCAGGAGAATCCAGCACAGGGAAGACAACTTCTCTCATGTTGTGAGGTTACACATCAAACTTAGATGGGGGGGGGTGGGGATTCTTATCCGAAAAGAAAAACTTTGGATGGATACTTGTGGATCTTAGCAATGTCCACTAGGGATACCACAATCAGGTTTTTGTAGGGCCAAATATCGATCACTAGTCGGGCGCCGCTATATTTCGCTATGTTCAGCCTCTTCTTATGCATCAGCATTTGTTGAATGTGGACTGAAATGATGACGCTGATGTTCTTCCAAGCTTATTTTTCTGGGTTAAATAACCCTCAGTTTGAAAAGCCACTCCACTTGACCAAAATGCAAAATTATAGCAACTGATTAAACTTTAATGATGTAAATGTTAAACAATTCCACAAACTGCTAAGCTTTGTCTATGTTCATCATCCCCAGGATGGACAATAAGGCAAATTTTTATAGGGGGATGCATAAAGTCCTTTATTTACTTACTGTTACAGTTGAAGTTCACAATTTTCCTGTTAAAATTATGTTGTAAGAGAAACGAAGACAACTAGAAAGAATTGAGGTACCAGCTTGGTAGCTCCATATAACTGGATCTGCTAAACAAAAAGGAAACACACAATAATTATGGAGATGCCATTCCTGACATGAATTGAGGATCGAACTAACAAAGATGGTGAAGCGTCCGGTTTATAGTCCTACCAACAGGAAGAGGCAGATCCTAGTGGACGGACACCGGTAGTGACGTCAGAGGTGTTATACTGTAGATAAATAGATAGATAGATAGATAGATAGATAGATAGATAGATAGATAGATAGATAGATAGATAGATAGATAGATAGATAGATAGATAGATAGATAGATAGATAGATAGATAGATAGATAGATAGATAGATAGATAGATAATGTTTATGCAAAATTTCCCCTTAACCAATTTCCAATTTAGTCCCCATGTTCTTGATGAGCTCATTTTAAAGTCACTGTCTCGATCCACTGGACTAATTCCCTTCATCATTTTAAACACTTCAGTCAGGTCTCCTCTTAATCTCTTTTTACAAAAATTCAGATCTAAGAAACATGCGAAAATCCTAAACTCCCTTTACTGACTCTGACAATAACTTTATGCACCAACAGCAAAACACACAAACTCAGAACGTTGAAGTAATTTAAAAAGTGTGCCACCGTCTTAAATAGTCTTCAAGTGATCTATCCATCCATCCATTATCCAACCCGCTATATCCTAACTACAGGGTCACGGGGGTCTACTGGAGCCAATCCCACCCAACACAAGGTGCAAGGCAGGGAACAAAGGGCGCCAGCCCACCGCAGGGCACACACACACACACACACACCAAGCACACACTGGGACAATTTAGAATCACCAATGCACCTATCCTGCAGGACCTTGGACTGTGGGAGGAAACCGGAGTACCCCTTCAAGTGATCACATTATGTTATACAGCATTCAGTTGTCATGTGATTTCCAACAACATTATGGACACTGTCAACCATAGGAATTTTCATGAGAAGTACTTAATAAATAAGGAAGAGTCTTCAGTCATCGTTATATATGAACTCCAAACATGGATGACCTTTATTTACACCTAGAGTTAGAGTCCCACATGCTCTTGTAAGTGCAGCATGCCAGAGTGAACACCTCTAACTGAGCACTTCCTTTAATCACCTAGGTTCATTTACATAACACATTTGAATCAGAACATTACAAGAATCTGGACGAGAACAGGCCATTCAACCCCAATGAAGCTCACCAGTCCTGTCCACTTAATTCTTCTAAAATAACATCAAGTCATGTTTTGAAAGTCCCTAAAGTCCTACTATCTATCACACTACCTGGCCACTTATTCAATGTGTCTGTGGTTCTCTGTGTGAAGACCTTCCTAATGTTTGTGTGAAATTTCCTTTTCACAAGTTTCCAACTGTGTCCGCATGTTCTTGGTGAACTCATTTTAAAGTCACCGCCTTGATCCACTGTACTGATTCCTTTCATCATTTTAAACACTTCAGTCAGGTATTCTCCTAATCTTCTTCTACTTAAACTGTAAAGTCTCAGCTCTTTTAATCTTTTCCTCATAACTCATCCCCACTCCTTGCCCTGGAATCAGCCTAGTTGCTCATCTCTGGACATTTTCTTGTGTTGTTATGTCCTTTTTGTAGCCTGGAGACCAAAACTGCACACAGGACTCCAGATGAGGCCTCACCAGTGTGTTATAAAGCTTGAGCAGAACCTCCTGTGACTTTTACTCCACACGTCAGGGCGCTATATAACCTGACATTCTGTTAATGGCTTCTGAACACCATCTGGCAGTTGATAGCGTAGAGTCCACTTACAACTTCAAAATCCTTCTCAAAAGGTGGACTTTTGATTTTCAGATCTCCCATTGTGTATTCAAATTTAACATTTTTACTTCCTCCGTGCAATTCTTTACATTTACTGACATTAAATTTCATCAGCTACAAATCTGCCCAAGCCTATCTGCTGTCCAAGTCCCTCTGTGATGAGTCAATGGATTCTCGATTATCTACCAACCTACCTTTCTTGGTATCATCTGCAAACTTAACAAGCTTGTTACTTATTTTCTTATCCAAATCCATCCATCCATCCATTTTCTAACCCGCTGAATCTGAACACAGGGTCACGGGGGTCTGCTGGAGCCAATCCCAGCCAACACAGGGCACAAGGCAGGAACCAATCCTGGGCAGGGTGCCAACCCACCGCAGGACACAAACAAACACACCCACACACACACACACCAAGCACACACCAAGCACACACTAGGGCCAATTTAGAATCGCCAATCCACCTAACCTGCATGTCTTTGGACTATGGGAGAAAACCGGAGCGCCTGGAGGAAACCCACGCAGACACGGGGAGAACATGCAAACTCCACGCAGGGAGGACCCGGGAAGCGAACCCAGGTCCCCAGGTCTCCCAACTGCGAGGCAGCAGCGCTACCCACTGCGCCACCGTGCCGCCCTTATCCAAATCATGTACTTATATTAAAAATAGCAGCAGTCCTAGCACTGACCCCTGCTGGACACCACTCTTAACATTACCCAATTATGATAAGGGTCCTTGCACCATCACCTTCTGCCTCCTGTGCTTTTACATTTCGTATAGGCCGTATTTTGTATTGCAAAATTCGATAAACCAAATTTTGTCTCACGCCTAGAATTGTGATTTTGAATCCACGGTACTTCTGGTTGCCTTCTGTGTGTTCTGCTGTTTTTGTTTTATTTTTTGACCCCTCTAGCTCCATAAAGGTGTGACTAAGCAATGGTGTCGTTTCTTCTACAGGTGTATGTTTGCAGTAACTCGGTGGAAGCCCGTCATCAAGTTCTGGAAGTTGCCCGCCAGTTAAACTTCATTCCTGTGGATTTGGGCACTCTGTCTTCTGCCCGTGAGATTGAAAGCATCCCACTTCACCTGTTTACGCTGTGGAAGGGTCCCGTGCTTGCGGCTGTCAGTCTGTCAATCTTGTTCTTCATTTACTCTTTCATTAGAGACATCATACATCCTTATATAAAGAATCAACAAAGCGACTTCTACAAGATCCCCATTGAGATCGTCAACAAGACTCTGCCAGTTGTAGCAATCAGTCTTCTGTCTCTGGTGTACCTGGCCGGCCTGTTGGCTGCAGCTTATCAGATCTTTTACGGCACCAAATATCGAAGATTCCCTCACTGGCTGGAGGGTTGGCTTCAATGCAGGAAGCAGCTGGGACTGCTCAGCTTTTTTTTCGCCTCGGTTCATGTGGTGTACAGCCTGTGTTTGCCCATGCGCAGATCAGAGCGTTACCTCTTCCTCAACATGGCTTTTCAACAGGTAAAGTACAAGGCCTTCACGTTTGCTTTTATTACTGTGTGAAGATGTTTTTGTGAGCAAAAATAATCAGCAAAACAATTTTAGGGCCATCTTTTTATGTTCTTTATTTCGCCTTATACAATTTCTTGTATTAGGAATTTGGTAGTTTTCGCATACCCATTGGGGTCAGAGCACAGGGTCAGCCATTGTACAGCGCCCCTGGAGCAATTACAGGTTAAGGGCCTTGCTCAAGGGCCCAGCAGAGTAGGATCTCTTTTGGCAGTGATGGGGATTTGAACCGGCAACCTTCGGGATACCAGCACAGATCCTTAGCCTCAGAGCCACCACTCCGCCCTTTTAAAGTGCATCATTAAAATGGTGTCGTAGGTGAGACTGGGAAACACTTTCTGAGAAAGGAAAGAATTTCATTGGTTTAGTTCGGCCTTCATTTAACGGTATAAAATGGCTAAGACATTGTGGATGAATTAGAATCAAATGAGTGTTGATTTTGAAGATGCTGTGGAGATGGCAAACAAAACCTTCGACTCCGACAATAGACAGTACCGGTCAAAAATGTGAAGTCACCCATAAATTTGCATATCTTTGATAGAAATTGATACCTTTAATAATCAAAATACCAATAGATTGATTTAAAAATATAGTCAAGGCATCACTAGTGTCTATAATGGCCATTACTGCTTGAAATGACTGATTTTTAATTCATGTATGTTGTAAGATGCTAGGGGTCACTGCTGCCCTTTAAACCCAACAGACAGACACACAGGACACAAGGTAAAAGCACCAAGAAGATCCTTAATTTCTTTTCTTCTTTAAATAGTGCTCCCCTAGCACCACAGTCACAATAACACAGGCAAGTAATCAAATAATACACAATAATATTCACAAATCTCAAGGTCTTGTCCTACACTTCCCGACTCTGGCTCACTTGCTGGGTTCACAGCAGTCCTTTCTATAGTCCTTGACCCGGAAGTGCTTCTGTTCTTCCTCCCACATGACTTGCCAGCACTTCAGATGGAGGACTTGAGTTTTCTTCAGGCCAGAAGTACTTCAGAGCATCAGTCCCCGTGACTTGGGAGTACTTCCGGGCTATAGATGAGATATAATTCCTCCGGTGTTCTTGCAGCTTCCCCTGGCAGCACCCACTGTACCCAGCAGGGCTCTGGGAATCCAAGGCACCGCTGCAGTCCAGGGGAGCTGCCATCTAGCGTCTTGGGGGAGGGAGTGTCCTACAAAAGCTGCCTTTCCCCATCCTTCCATTGCTGGGGCGTCCCGGCCGGGTTGAGTTGCCAGCCGTCTCTTACATTGTCTACAAAGCCCCATTTTCAGAAGCCGTTCCTTCAGCATCCTCATGGTCCACTCCCTTAGCTTATCCTTAATTAGTCATACACAAATAAACAATATTACTGTATAAATCTAAATCCTGGAAATGAAAACAATGAATTGTATTCAATAGATAGATAGATAGATAGTGTGAGCGCTGAAGTCGAAATCAACAACGGGAGTCTAAAACCAATTTTTAATAAAAAACAATGTCTTTATTCTTTTGTTCTTTATTCTTGGTGAGTAAAAAAACTGTGAGACTGCCCTGTTGGAGAATGCGGGCAGACTCCAAAGAAAAACAACAGTTCTCCCTTTTATCACCTAGCTTGTTCATTTAGCTACAGAGAGAACAGAAAAAAAACATAAGAGTTCAATTTGAGGTCATCCATAGATTAGGGGACATCTTAAATTTATGACATAGGAGTACAGAAAAACAACAGCAGTACCAGGCACCTACATTATCTAAAGAATGTGCCCGTCTCAGCTACAACCCATTTTAAGCAGTTTTCTCAAAGTTCATTGCATTAATTATAAAGAGATTACATTCTTTTAATTTTTATATCTTCATTAGATTATATTTGTTTGATTAGATTAATAATTCTTATTTATTAATTCCCCCTCCTTTAACCGTCACCTTATCGTGGTGGAGGGGTTTGCGTGTCCCAATGATCCTAGGAGCTCTGTTGTCCGGGGCTTTATGCCCCTGGTAGGGCCACCCAAGGCAAACTGGTCCTAGGTGAGGGATGAGACAAAGAGCGGTTAAACAAACCTCCTATGAAGAAAAACCATTTTGGACGGCGTTTTCCCTCGCCCGGACGCGGGTCACCGGGGCCCCACTCTGGAGCCAGGCCTGGAGGTGGGGCTCGATGGCGAGCGCATGGTGGCCGGGCCTGCACCCATGGGGCTCGGCCGGGCACAGCCCCAAGAGGCAACGTGGGTCCCCCTTCCCATGGGCTCACCACCTATGGGAGGGGCCAAGGAGGTCGGGTGCAGTGTGAGTTGGGTGGTGGCCGAAGGCGGGGACCTTGGCGGTCCGATCCTCGGCTACAGAAGCTGGCTCTTGGGACGTGGAATGTCACCTCTCTGAAGGGGAAGGAGCCTGAGCTAGTGCGCGAAGTTGAGAGGTTCCGGCTAGATATAGTCGGGCTCACCTCGACGCACAGCTTGGACTCTGGAACCAATCTCCTTGAGAGGGGCTGGACTCTCTACCACTCTGGAGTTGCCCCCGGTGAGAGGCGCCGAGCAGGTGTGGGTATACTTATTGCCCCCCAACTTGGAGCCTGTACATTGGGGTTTACCCCGGTGGACGAGAGGGTAGCCTCCCTTCGCCTTCGGGTGGGGGGACGGGTCCTAACTGTTGTTTGTGCGTATGCACCGAACAGCAGTTCGGAGTACCCACCCATTTTGGAGTCCCTGGAGGGGGTGCTAGAGGGCATACCTTCTGGGGACTCCCTCGTTCTGCTGGGAGACTTCAATGCTCACGTGGGCAATGACAGTGAGACCTGGAAGGGCGTGATTGGGAGGAATGGCCCCCCTGATCTGAACCCGAGCGGTGTTTTGTTATTGGACTTCTGTGCTCGTCACGGATTGTCCATAACGAACACCATGTTCAAGCATAGGGGTGTTCATATGTGCACTTGGCACCAGGACACCCTAGGCCTCAGTTCGATGATCGACTTTGTGGTCGTGTCGTCGGACTTGCGGCCACATGTCTTGGACACTCGGGTGAAGAGAGGGGCGGAGCTGTCAACTGATCACCACCTGGTGGTGAGTTGGCTTCGATGGTGGGGGAGGATGCCGGTCAGGCGTGGTAGGCCCAAACGTGTTGTGAGGGTCTGCTGGGAACGTCTGGCAGAGCCCCCTGTCAGAAGTAGCTTCAACTCCCACCTCCGGCAGAACTTCGACCACATCCCGAGGGAGGTGGGGGACATTGAGTCCGAATGGGCCATGTTCCGTGCCTCTATTGTTGAGGCAGCTGACCGGAGCTGTGGCCGTAAGGTGGTCGGTGTCTGTCGTGGCGGCAATCCCTGAACCCGCTGGTGGACACCGGCGGTGAAGGATGCCGTCAAGCTGAAGAAGGAGTCCTACAGGACCCTTTTGTCCTGTGGGACCCCGGAGGCAGCTGATAGGTACCGACAGGCCAAGCGGAATGCGGCTTTGGTGGTTGCTGAGGCAAAAACTCGGGCGTGGGAGGAGTTTGGGGAGGCCATGGAGAATGACTTTCGGACGGCTTCGAGGAGATTCTGGTCCACCATCCGGCGTCTCAGGAAGGGGAAGCAGTGCAGTGTCAACACTGTATATGGTGGGGATGGTGCGCTGCTGACCTCGACTCGGGACGTTGTGGGTCGGTGGGGGGAATACTTCGAAGACCTCCTCAATCCCATTAATATGCCTTCCAATGAGGAAGCAGAGCCTGGGGACTCAGAGGTGGGCTCCCCCATCTCTGGGACTGAGGTCACCGAGGTGGTCAAAAAACTCCTTGGTGGCAGGGCCCCGGGGGTGGATGAGATACGCCCGGAGTTCCTCAAGGCTCTGGATGTTGTAGGACTGTCTTGGCTGACACGCCTCTGCAACATCGCATGGACATCAGGGACAGTGCCTCTGGATTGGCAGACCGGGGTGGTGGTCCCCCTCTTTAAGAAGGGGGATCGGAGGGTGTGTTCCAACTACAGAGGGATCACACTCCTCAGCCTCCCTGGAAAAGTCTATTCAGGGGTCCTGGAGAGGAGGGTCCGTCGGATAGTCGAGCCTCGGATTCAGGAGGAGCAGTGTGGTTTTCGTCCTGGTCGCGGAACAGTGGACCAGCTCTATACCCTTAACAGGATCCTGGAGGGTGCATGGGAGTTTGCCCAACCAGTCTACATGTGTTTTGTGGACTTAGAAAAGGCATTCGACCGTGTCCCTCGGGGAATCCTGTGGGGGGTACTCCGAGAGTATGGGGTACCGGCCCCCCTGATAAGGGCTGTTCAGTCCCTGTACGATCAGTGCCAGAGCTTGGTCCGCATTGCCGGCAGTAAGTCGAACCCATTTCCAGTGAGAGTTGGACTCCGCCAGGGCTGCCCTTCGTCACCGATTCTGTTCATAACTTTTATGGACAGAATTTCTAGGCGCAGCCAGGGTGTTGAGGGGGTCCGGTTTGGTGGGCTCAGGATTGGGTCACTGCTTTTTGCAGATGATGTTGTCCTGTTTGCTTCATCAGGCCGTGATCTTCAGCTCTCTCTGGATCGGTTCGCAGCCGAGAGTGAAGCGGCTGGGATGAGAATCAGCACCTCCAAATCCGAGACCATGGTCCTCAACCGGAAAAGGGTGGAGTGCCCTCTCAGGGTTGGTAGCGAGATCCTGCCCCAAGTGGAGGAGTTCAAGTATCTCGGGGTCTTGTTCACGAGTGAGGGAAGAATGGAGCGTGAGATCGACAGGCGGATCGGTGCGGCATCCGCAGTAATGCGGGCGCAGCATCGGTCTGTCGTGGTGAAAAAGGAGCTGAGCCGCAAGGCGAAGCTCTCAATTTACCAGTCGATCTATGTTCCTACCCTCACCTATGGTCATGAGCTATGGGTAGTGACCGAAAGAACGAGATCGCGAATACAAGCGGCTGAAATGAGTTTCCTCCGCAGGGTGTCTGGGCTCTCCCTTAAAGATAGGGTGAGAAGCTCAGTCATCCGGGAGGGGCTCAGAGTAGAGCCGCTGCTCCTCCGCATCGAGAGGAGTCAGATGAGGTGGCTCGGGCATCTGATCAGGATGCCTCCTGGACGCCTCCCTGGTGAGGTGTTCCAGGCACGTCCAACCGGGAGGAGGCCCCGGGGAAGACCCAGGACACGCTGGAGGGACTATGTCTCTCGACTGGCCTGGGAACGCCTTGGGATTCTCCCGGAAGAGCTAGAAGAAGTGGCCGGGGAGAGGGAAGTCTGGGCATCTCTGCTCAAGCTGCTGCCCCCGCGACCCGACCTCGGATAAGCGGGAGACAATGGATGGATGGATGGATTTATTAATTTATAAGTAACTTGTTTTCTTATAATACAAAACAAGAGTAAAGAAAGATCACATTGAATTATAATATCACAGGGTGTTCTGTTAATATCAGAAGGTTAGCACTTACACATAGAAAAATTAAATCAGTCTCATATTCTGTGCATAAACATAATTCATTTCCTATCTAAATGCAGATAAAATCATATAGTTCTCTGCAGCATGATTAATACAAATTCAGTTATTGGTATTTTGTGAGTTAAATACTTATAATCATCTGTGGCGGGCTGGCTCTCTGCCCGGTGTCTGCCTCCTGCCTTGTGCCCTGTGCTGGCTGAGACTGGCTCCAGCAGACCCCCGCAACCCTGCAGGCAGGACATAGCAGGTTGGAAAATGGATGGATAGATGGATACTTATAAATATTACAGTTAATAATTTTTTTTTTTCGTTCTCAATAGATAATGAAAGGCGCTATAAGATAGATAGATAGATAGATAGATAGATAGATAGATAGATAGATAGATAGATAGATAGATAGATAGATAGATAGATAGATAGATAGATAGATAGATAGATACTTTATTATTAATTTCCATACTCCAGCAGCAGCGTATTGATAAAAAACAATATTAAATTAAAGACTGATAACAATGCAGGTATACAGACAGACAATAACAATAATAATAATTTTAACGTTTACCCCCCCGGGTG
Organism: Erpetoichthys calabaricus; assembly: GCF_900747795.2. Taxonomy (NCBI): domain Eukaryota; kingdom Metazoa; phylum Chordata; class Cladistia; order Polypteriformes; family Polypteridae; genus Erpetoichthys; species Erpetoichthys calabaricus. Next base: position 4,379,162 of record NC_041399.2, read on the forward strand.
GAACTGAAGAGTCGCATAGTGTGTGATGGAGGAACGATCTCCTCAGTCTGTCAGTGGAGCAGGACGGTGACAGCAGTCTGTCGCTGAAGCTGCTCCTCTGTCTGGAGATGATCCTGTTCAGTGGATGCAGTGGATTCTCCATGATTGACAGGAGTCTGCTCAGCGCCCGTCGCTCTGCCACGGATGTCAAACTGTCCAGCTCCATGCCTACAATAGAGCCTGCATTCCTCACCAGTTTGTCCAGGCGTGAGGTGTCCCTCTTCTTTATGCTGCCTACCCAACACACCACCGCGTAGAAGAGGGCACTCGCCACAACCATCTGATAGAACATCTGCAGCATCTTATTGCAGATGTTGAGGGATACCAGCCTTCTAAGGAAGTATAGTCGGCTCTGTCCTTTCTTGCACAGAGCATCAGTATTGGTCAGATATGGGCAAGGTCAGAGACCAGATGAATGTCAAAACAAGTAACTTATGCCAAATCCACAAGCCAAAAATCGAGAATTACGAAACATACAAAGCTCCCTTTAAACTCCTTTTACTGATTCTGGCAATAACTTTATGCAGCAACAGCAAAACACACCAACTCAGAACCTTGAAGTAATTAAAAAAGTTTTCCTCCATCTTAAATAGTCTTCAGGTGATCGTATCACGTTATACATATTTCATTTGTCATGTGATAGATATGGATCCCCATTTCCAATAACTTTATGTTCACTGTCAACAGTAGGAATTTTTGTGGAAAATACTTAATAAATAAAGAGGAGTCTTCAGTCATCGTTATGTAAGAACGGCAAACGTGGACATCCTTTATTTACACCTATAAGTGGAGTCCCACATGCATTTATAGATACAGCACGGCAGACTGAACACCTCTGACAGAGCACTTCCTTTAATCAACTAGGTTCATTGGCAAAACACATTTGAATTAGAACTTTAGAACAATCTGGATGAGAACAGGCCATTCTGCCCAACAAAGCTCGCCGGTCCTGTCCACTTAATTCTTCTAAAATAGCATCAAGTTGAGTTTTGAAAGTCCCTAACATTCTACTATCACACTACTCAGTTACTTATCCCATGTGTCTGTGGTTTTCTGTGTGAGGAATGTTTGTGTGAAATTTCCCCTTCACAAGTTTCCAGCTGTGTCCCCGTGTTCTTGATGAACTTATTTTAAAGTCACAATCTTGACCCAATGGACTAATTCCCTTCATAATTTTAAACACTTCAATCAGGTCACCGTATCAGTAGGAGTGAAAGGGAAGGTCTACAGGACGGTAGTGAGACCAGCTATGTTATATGTGCTGGAGACGGTGGCACAGAAGACAGAGCTGGAGATGGCAGAGTTCAAGATGTTAAGATTTGGTGCGACGAGGATGGACAGGATTAGAAATGAGAACATTAGAGGGTCAGCTCAGGTTGGACAGTTGGGAGACAAAGTCAGAGAGGTGAGATTATGTTGGTGTGGACATGTGCAGAGGAGAGATGCTTGGTATATTGGGAAAGGGATGTTAAGGATGGAGCTGTCAGGCAAATGGAGAAGAGGAAGGACTAAAAGAAGGCTTATGGACGTGGTGAGAGAAGACATGCAGGTGGTGGGTGTGACAGAACAAGATGACGAGGACAGGAAGATATGGAAGAAGATGATCTGCTGTGGCAACCCCTAAAGGGAGCATTCGAAAGATGAAGAAGAAGAAGGAATAAAGCAATGGAAAGAGTTTGGCAAAGTTGTAAATTGGTTGGATGAGGCTATCCACAAAAACTGAAGAAGAAGAGCAAGGAAAGCCACCAAGAGACCTCTGAGAACTCTGAAGGAGTCACAATCTACAGTTGATGATCTTGGAGAGACTGTAGACAACAGCTTGTAGCTTTATGGGAGGTTCTGCAAAGAGAAAAAAACCCACTGGACATCTCAGCAGAAGGCACATGGGAGACTCTGAAGTGAGCTGGAAGAAGGTTCTACAGTCTGATGAGACCAAAATGGAGCTTTTTTTTTTTTAGCTAGCAAACAAAACTCCACATAAAGTGCACATAATTAAAAGCCCACCATCCCTGAAGGGATGGCAGTGTAAGGCTGTGGGTGATGCAGTAGGCCTTGGAAGGCTTTTGAGGGGAACGTGCAATGCAGCAAAATATGTCTGCAAGTAACCTGCATTGTGAAAGAAGATTTGGTGTCCAGGAAGACGAGTGCAAACATAAAGCCAAAGCTACATGGGAGTGGTTTCTAAACAACAATGTGAATGTTCTGGAATGACCAAATCCAGATTGAGAATTTTTGGTAGGACTTGACAAAGGCTCTTCACTTGTGATCCCCATATCACCTGACAAAGCAAAGAAGAATGGGGAGAAAGGGCTGTGGTGATAAAATAAGGCCTGTCATGGCTGTCAAGGCTGTTATGGCTTCCGTCTACTAAAAGCTGACTTGAATGTTTAAGCAATCAATAGTGTTGTGTTTTATATTTGTAAATAATTTGGATCAGTTTGTTTTCACTTTGTCATTAGAGTCTTTTTCTGTGTCAAAAAGTCCATTTAAATCCACTCTGACTCAGTGCTGTATGTCAGTGGTTTTTAAAAATGTTTTTCCCGTGACCCAATGTTGCCTGTTTTGTGTCTTCATGATAGTGAAGGCCTGGATCTTGGTTTTTATCCAGGCTCTGATCGGGGCTCTCGAGAGACTGAGTGAGGAGTCTGAGGGTCTGGGCTTGCGAGGGTCCTGATAAAAACCAACATCCAGGCCTTTAATGACCTCTTAGACACGGCCATCAGCAGTGTGTCTGTCTCTGGAGAGAGCCGAGTCAAGAGGTTTACTTACCTCGGCAGTGACATTCATGTCTCTGGTGACTCTTCCTATGAAGTCAGTAGATGGACTAGAAGACTATGGGGAGTCATGAGGTCGCTGGAAAGGGGTGTGTGGCGCTCCCAAAATCTATGCAAAAGAAGTCTTTAGAGTCCTGGCGCTTCCAGTCTTGCTATATGGTTGTGAGATATGGACGCTATCCAGTGACCTGAGACGAAGACTGGACTTCTTCATGTGTGTCTCTTCAGAGAATCCTTGGGTACCACTGGTTTGACTTTGTGCTGAATGAGTGGTTGTTCATGGAGTCCCGAATGAGGCACATGACCTGCATTGTGATGGAGCGTCAGTTATGGCACTACAGCCATGTGGTTTGATTTTCCAAGGGTGATCCCGCTCGTAAGATCCTCATTGTTGGGACCCGAGTGGCTTGATCAGGCCAAGGGGATGTCCATGTAACACCTGCCTGTGGCAGATAGATGTTCATTTCTGGATTTGGGGACTGGACCGCGTGTCTGCTTGGGGGGTTGCCAACCAGGATCCCAAGTTGTTTCATTGTGTGGTGGGTGCGGCAACGCGCTGTACTAGTGCATGTTCCTCAACCTCACCTGACCTGACGATGGTCGTCCCAGTTCCCCCTTTTTAGATTTACCGGCGATCTTCATCCCGAGGTTCCCTGTAAATAATCTCCCGGGGTTGGGAGTAAGTGACAGTTCACCCTGGCCCACAATGATCCATTGCCAGGTGTTCCACAAACCGTTCATGACCCTTTACCATTCAGCACTTCTGATTCATGACTCCCAAGTTCAGACATGAATTGACCCAAAATGGATTGCGACCCATGGGGTAAGAAACACTGCTGTATATTAATAGAGATGGTGAATATTTACTACAGGCGGTCTGAGGTCATTTCCGATTTGAAATGTCTGGTAGCTCCTTCTGTTTGCTTAGTTTTTCCGGTGCTCCCTCTTAATGTTTTACTTGCCTTGTCCTGGATGCTGAAGCAGAAATTCAGGGACAAACCTGACATTTTGAGTTCTTCGTTGTAGGTTCACGCTAATATTGAGAATTCCTGGAACGAAGAAGAGGTTTGGAGAGTTGAAATGTACATATCCTTTGGAATTATGAGCCTTGGGCTACTTTCACTCCTGGCTGTGACGTCCATTCCATCCGTCAATAGTGCCCTCAATTGGAGGGAATTCAGCTTCATTCAGGTGAGTTTTGCTTCATTTTTGCATACATTTAGTCAAAATTATGGTTCTCTCTCCTTCGTCTGTTCTTGACACAGTTTTTGGAGTCGCTTTAGACAGTCGCTGTATCAAAGCATGATGGGAGACTGTAGGGATTTGGGACAGTCTGTTCCTGACAGTCGTATCCATCGGGTGGGCTTCTCCCAAGAGAATATACACTCACCGGCCACTTTATTAGGTACACCTGTTCAACTGCTTATTAACACAAATATCTAATCAGCCAATCACATGGCAGCAACTCAATGCATTTCGGCCTGTAGAAATTGTTGAGACGACCTGCTGAAGTTCAAACTGAGCATCAGAATGGGGAAGAAAGGGGATTGAAGTGACTTTGAATGTGGCATGGTGGTTGGTGCCAGGCGGCCAGGTCTGAGTATTTCATAAACTGCTGAGCTACTGGGATTTTCACACACAATTATTTCTAGGGTTTAAAGAGAATGGTCCGAAAAAGGGAAAATATCCAGTGAGGGCGAAAATGCCTTGTTAATGCAAGAGGTCTGAGCAGAATGGCCAGACTGGTTCAAGCTGATAGAAAGGCAACAATAATTCAAGTAAGCACTCGTTACAACCGAGGTGTGCAGAAGAGCATCTCTGAACCTTAAAGCAGATGGGGGGCTACAGCAGCAGGAGACCACAGCGGTTGATACTCCTGTCAGCTAAGAACAGGCCACTGAGGCCACAATTCACACGGGCTCAGCAAAATTGGACAATAGAAGATTGGAGAAACATTCCCTGGTCTGATGAGTCTCGATTTCTGCTGCAACATTCGGATGTTCGGGTCAACAACATGAAAGCAGGGATCCATCCTGCCTTGTATCAATGGTTCAGGCTGGTTCTGGTGGTGGTGTAATGTTCTGGGGGATATTTTCTTGTGTGACAGATTTGGGGGCGCTGTCGTCCCCTTGAACCCTCAGACAACATGTTCTGACACTAGGGAAAAGTCCAATAATGAATTTATTATAATAATAATGTACACAAAGCACCTACACTCCACAATACTCAATAATCACTAATAAATCAATAAACAATTCCTAATCCTCCACTCCCAGCAGCTCAGTCACGCTTCCTCCCAACTCGGCTCACTGCTGGGATCTCCCACAGTCCTTTTAAACTCCTTGACCCTGAAGTGCTTCTGTCCCTCAGTCCACATGACTTTCTAGCACTTCCGGGTCAGATCAAAACTCTTCTTTTCTTGAGCCCGGCATTATATCATTCCCACCGCTCCTGTGACTGGGAAGTACTTCCAGGCTATACAGAAAGTACCACTCCCTGTTCTTCCCTGCAGTGTCCCCTGGCGGCCCACACGGTATCCAGCAGGGCTGTGAATTAAACCTCCAAGGTCCATGATGCCCTGCTGGAATTCGGGGCACCTCCATGGCTTGGGGGTATTGGCTGGGATAAACTGCCGGCCATATATCACACTTGGCACACTTTGGGCCCCTTACTACCAACTGAGCCTCATTTAAATGTCACAGTCCGCCTGAGTCCTGTTGCTGATTATGTCCATCCCTTTATTACCCCAGTGTCCACATGTTCTGATGGTTACTTCCGATAGCCCAACCATGTCACAAAGTCCCAGATCATCTCCGACTGGTTTCTTGAACATGACAAGGAGCTCAGTGGACTCAAATGGCCTCCACAGTCACCAGATATCAATCTAGCAGAGTGCCTTTGGGATGTGATGGAACAGGAGATTCACATCATGGATGTATGGCTGACAGCAACTGTGTGATGCTATCATGTCAATGTGGACCAAAATCCCTTAGGAAAGTTTCCAGCACCTTGTTGACTCTGTGCCATGAAGAATTATGGCAGTTCTGAAGGTAAATGGAGGGCCAACCCACTACTGGCCAGGTGTACCTTATATAGTGGCTGGTGAGTGTATCTTCTTTTAGAAATTGCAGCTTTACTAAACCAAAAAAAAAGGTGGCGAACACTGAGCCCCAATCCTCCAGACACAATTACACCTAACACAGTCACAGGTTCCAGTAAATGTTTTTTGCACACTACCTTCATTAAACAGACAATCACAGCCCAAAGTATAATCACCACAGTTTCTTTCCTTTCCTTCCACTCCTGTGGTGAGTTTCATCCCCAGATGATGTCTTTTATGTTAAACCCGGGAGTACTTCCAACATCACAACACAGCACGGCGGGAGCACTTCCACGTCATGCAGAAGTTCCTCAAGACAGTGAGACCTTCTCCCAGCAGTGCCCAGGGATCCAGACAGGGTTGCCCTTCCAAATTACATGTCCTATGAAACCCTGTGGGAGTCCAAACTGGGACTGTAGCAGAGCAGCAAAGCCACTTTTTGGCCTGGGGGGATAAACTCTCCCTCTGATAACCCGTCTACCCCTGTCTTTCCATTATATGATTGCCCCGAATGGGATAGGACTCTAGAGCCATTCCACCTGGGTTACACTTTCTCTTCCGTAGTCTCTCCATTATGGTCTCCCAGTCAGAATGCCAGTCCAGTATTTTTAATATATATTTAAATTAAATAAAATATACTGTACATGGGCGGCACGGTGGTGCAGTGGGTAGCGCTGCTGCCTCGCAGTTGAGAGACCTGGGGACCTGGGCTCACTTCTCGGGTCCTCCCTGCGTGGAGTTTGCATGTTCTCCGCGTGTCTGTGTGGTTTCCTCCGGGCGCTCCGGTTTCCTCCCACAGTCCAAAGACATGCAGGTTAGGTGGATTGGCAATTCTAAATTGGCCCTAGTGTGTGCTTGGTGTGTGGGTGTGTTTGTGTGTGTCCTGCGGTGGGTTGGCACCCTGCCCAGGATTGGTTCCTGCCTTGTGCCCTGTGTTGGCTGGGATTGGCTCCAGCAGACCCTCGTGACCCTGTGTTTGGATTCAGCGGGTTAGAAAATGGATGGATGGATGGATATACTGTACATGTCCTTCCCCTGTGATATGGCAGCAAGTCTTACATATAAAAAAAGTAAAAATAGCACCAAAGAAAGGATACACTTGGCCTCTTTTAATATGGGCTTACACGCTGATATATAATCAGTTGAAGGAAGCTCCTGGCAAAGCATGATTCAGTAGTGGGGTTCCTGGTCATCAACTCTGACCACTTTGAGAGTGCGGGAGGCCTGGTCCCAGACATGGGCATGCAGAATTGTCTTCTATCTGTCCATGGCTTTCAGTCACATTTGAGAGGGATTTATACTCTTCTTTTTAACAGTGTTTGGTTGTAAAATAACAACATATCATTGACAAACATGGCAGTCATTCTTTGCTGACACAGTGCAGTTTTAAACAGCACACAATAACCACTGACCATCAATCACCAAATAAGGAGCTGTGGCCGGGTGCAAGAATGACAGCTCCACGAAATGGGAAAATTTGGGACAGCAACGGGGTCGTTCCGCTTATTATCCAAAATAAGACAAAAACAACGCTCTTTGGTGTGCGTGTCGCACAGAGCAGGACTGAGATGTCAATCAGAGTAATTAGGCTGGGTAGCCACATGCAAGGTCACTTCGATATTGAAGCCCCATCTGCTGGGAAGATCTTGCCAGAAGTGACGCCTCCTTCTGGGAAGCTTGGGCTTTTATAGAGGGTGAACCAGAAGGAGCAGAGTCAGTTTCTCCTTACTGACACTAACACTGTGGAGAGAGAAGAAGAAGATGACACTGTTAGTGATTGCGCCACCTCTTGTACCGGTGGGTTATTACATACCTCAACAGAGCCTATAAGGAGATCCTCCAAGGTGCACACCAGCTCACTTGTAATGGCCTTCTTCTTGAGCTGCTCCATTTGTCTCTCAGGATCTCTGTTTTTCTCCCTCTAGATAGATATATGTGAAAGTCACTATATAATAGATAGATAGATAGATAGATAGATAGATAGATAGATAGATAGATAGATAGATAGATAGATAGATAGATAGATAGATAGATAGATAGATGCAAGGCACTATATAATTAATAGATAGATAGATAGATAGATAGATAGATAGATAGATAGATAGATAGATAGATAGATAGATAGATAGATAGATAGATAGATAGATAGATAGATAGATAGATGCAAGGCACTATATGATAGATAGATAGATAGATAGATAGATAGATAGATAGATAGATAGATAGATAGATAGATAGATAGATAGATAGATAGATGCAAGGCACTATATGATAGATAGATAGATAGATTGGTGAAAGTCACTATATAATAGATAGATAGATAGATAGATAGATAGATAGATAGATAGATAGATAGATAGATAGATAGATAGATAGATGCAAGGCACTATATAATTAATAGATAGATAGATAGATAGATAGATAGATAGATAGATAGATAGATAGATAGATAGATAGATAGATAGATAGATAGATAGATAGATAGATGCAAGGCACTATATAGATAGATAGATAGATAGATAGATAGATAGATAGATAGATAGATAGATAGATAGATAGATAGATAGATAGATAGATAGATCGGTGAAAGTCACTATATAATAGATAGATAGATAGATAGATAGATAGATAGATAGATAGATAGATAGATAGATAGATAGATAGATAGATAGATAGATAGATAGATAGATAGATAGATAGATAGATAGATAGATAGATAGATAGATAGATAGATGCAGCTGACCATTCCAGTTGACATGGTAGGAGTTATTGCTGTGGTAGGGATGGTGTTGGAAGAAGGTGGCAGTGGGAGGGAAAATTTATTAAAGAATTGCTTCATGGCGTTAGCTTTGTCCACTTGTAGCACTTGAGCACTGGACAGTTTGAGTTCAGTAACGATGCCCAGTTCATTCCAAACAACCTCCATGTTATTTTGAGTGAGTTTGTTTTCTCTTTTAGCTCATTAAGCTTCCTTTCCCTTCACTCAGCTTTTTCTTCAGCGTCAGAGTCAGCAGTTTTCTGGATTGCATTTCATCCCTTTTGTTACTGGCAATGCTCTACTGAACAGGAACGAGTCACAATTCTTTATTAATCCCGTTTGTCACAGTCACTGATTCTAGTTTACTGTCCTTCAAGTATCAAAGGTTGTTGTAAATGGTGCCTTTTCATAGCTAACAGTGCATTGTCTCAAAGTGTCTTCCTGGTGAACTGCAATCGTTTTCCTATTTCTGTAATTAGATCACTGACCCTTTAAGTCACGTGCCCAAAGTAACACAGTGAGTTAGTGGCAGAGTTTAAACTGGCAACCCTGTGCCTTAGGTCGGGGGCACACGACACAACATTTAGGCAGAGAGCATCTCAAATCTTAACAATTGTAGTCGCTGGATCTCATCTCCTTAATGTCAGATGACATAAACAGGAATGACAGAGAAAGAAACTTCTCAGCGTGGCTTCAAATTTCAAAAGAATCACAAATTAGCTGCATTTCCACAACCAAGTGACACACTGTCTGATGAGACCAATGGCTGTATAAATATTTTCCAGATAATGTGACTTCAGCAGCTGTCTCCATCTATGTTTTACTTTTATGATAAAATGAAACTTTAGAATCACCCAGCTGTCTACTGTTTCTGTTGTCCAAAACACCCATTGTTCTTCTCTCCTTGTGGCCAAATTGTATGCACTGGGCATCCAGCTGAGCCCCCATTGCTTGTAAGATCTCACTTCAACAGGAGCCCATCCCTAGGACTTTTGTCACAGATCAATAAGAAGACAAAATCACTGGGAATGTCACGCTACACTATTTAAGGTCACAAATATGAGACACAACTGTAAACAGGTGGCTAAGATTATGTAAATGAAGGCTAAGACAGAAAATTTGTGGGAAAGTCATGTACTGTGACAGAGGCTTTGGTCACCAGAGCAAACTGCCAAAAATTGTGTCCTGTCATATTAGTAGTCTGTTCCAACATCATGTTACTTGGATCTCACTCTGGAAGTAAAGTTCAGGACTTTAGAACAGTAGAATGTTGGAAATATTTTGATGAGAACAGGCCATTCAGCAAAAGATCACCAGTCCTAGACATTGAATTTCTCCAGAATATCGTCAGGTCTAGTCCTGATTATATCGCTGCTCGAATCTATCTATCTATCTATCTATCTATCTATCTATCTATCTATCTATCTATCTATCTATCTATCTATCTATCTATCTATCTATCTATCTATCTATCTATCTATCTATCATATAGTGCCTTTCATATCTATCTATCTATCTATCTATCTATCTATCTATCTATCTATCTATCTATCTATCTATCTATCTATCTATCTATCTATCTATCTATCATATAGTGCCTTTCATATCTATCTATTGTAAGAGGACGCTATATAGTACCTGACCTGACACAGATTGACACAGAGGCACAGATAAAATAAAACAAACTATTTATTTTTCTTCAGCTGGAGGGCATGTCCTCCCCGTAATCCCCCTAGCCACAACACAGTCCCCAACACAGTACAGTACACCAAACACTCTTCTTCTCCTCTCTTCCACCACCACTCCTCTCTTAGCAAGCTTTGTCCTCCTCCACCCGACTCTGGCCACTGAGTGATGATCGCTGGCACCCTTTTATTGGGTACCTGGAAGTGCTCCAGGTGTTTGATTATCGACATCCGGCTGCAATTCCGGGTAAGGTGAAACCAGTGTCCAAAAGGGGCCAGCAGTTCCTGTTGCAGAACCCCACAGAGCTGCACAGAACTCCAACCCCCATGAAGCCTTGGGGGAGTCAGAGGCACCACTGCAATCCAGGGAGGCTGCCATCTAGCATCCAGGGGGAGATACTGTGGTGAAGGGGCGTCCCAGCCGGGCATGGACCCCGGCCATCCGTCACACTATCTATCTATCTATCTATCTATCTATCTATCTATCTATCTATCTATCTATCTATCTATCTATCTATCTATCTATCTATCTATTGCACAGAGCAGTGGTTTGTCGACAGGCTGGCATGGCGCCCGGGTGTTTGTGCCGTTTCCTGTTTGTTGCACGTGTTATGAAGTTTGAACAAGCTATTGGATTGCAGCGTTTTCACACTTTTTCAGATGTGTTGAAATGTTTTGACGCGGAGGCTGCTGTGAGGGCTGCTTTCATTTTATGAGCAAGTCAATCAAGAGAGGGTGGAAGGAGAAAATAAATTCATTCATACAGGCATTTTAACTTCAAAATGCAGAGCATATCATTGCCACACATTGAAATGAACATTTTATCTTCTTTAATGACTAAGAGTGACATCTTCCTGGTATATCAGAGCTTGTTTTTTATACAGTAATATTTCAGTACCTTCACAGAAAATTTCTATAACTGCCCATTCTTAATACATTTGCGAATTAAGGGACTGCTACATCTTATTAAATGTTTTGCTGATTTGCTAATCTGACGTCACGTAGCTCACATGCTTTAGCCCTGGTGATGTGTCTTGTGATAAGAAGTGCGAGCTTTGCCATTATAGTTGTATATCACATGAATATTTACAGTCTAGTTGTCTTACTTTGCTGAACTAATTTCATCATTGCTCCCCTATACTCCTCCCAGATTTGAGATTTGAGTATTGTATTTGAAATATTTTGTATGGAGCTCGTCAATCCATTAGGTGACATAGTTGGTAGCTGTCATCTGAGGAGCACCATTTATGACAGTTAAGGGACAGTGAAGGGACCACAAAGGGTTGTAGAGGTATGATAATAATGTACAGTATATATATATATATATATATATATATATATATATATATATATATATATACGGGTGGCACGGTGGCGCAGTGGGTAGCGCTGCTACCTTGCAGTTTGGAGACCCAGGTTCACTTCCCATGTCCTCCCTGCATGGAGTTTGCATGTTCTCCGTGGGTTTCCTCCAGGTACTCCGGTTTCCTCCCACAGTCCAAAGACATGCTGGTTAGGTGCATTGGTGATTCTAAATTGTTCCTAGTGTGTGCTTGGTGTGTGTGTGTGTGTATGTGCGTGCCCTGCGGTGGGCTGGCACCCTGCCTGGGGTTTGTTTCCTGCCTTGCGCCCTGTGCTGGCTGGGATTGGCTCCAGCAGACCCCCGTGACCCTGTAGTTAGGATATAATGGGTTGGATAAAGGATGGATATATATATACACACACATACACACACATACACACACATATATATAGTATGTATATAATGGTCCACAGGAGATGCTGCAGTTCTCCAAACTCCCAACACAAAGGCTTGGACATAAGTTCGCCATGTATAAAGACTTTTTATTGTGTGAAACTCTTACTGAGGTAATCATTTCCCACACCACAACCAGCTCTAATTCTCTGTACAACACTGTCATTTTTCTTTTGCTCCTCCAACAAGCTTTGTCTTCCTCCTCCTCCTCCTCTTGACTGGCTCTCTGTGTTGCGGTGGTCAGCTCCTTTTATGTAACACTCTGGAGCACAACCAGTGTACCAAAACTGTGTCTTGAAAGCACTTCTGACTGAGGATGGAGCTTGACAAGTAGGGCTCGCTAGTACCCTCAGCACCCCTTTATGGCACCCATGGAACACAGCAGGGCTGAGCCAATGAACTCCAATTACCAGTGTGTCCTGTGGGAATCTGGGGTGGTACTGAAACGCAGGGGGGCTGCCATCTAATGTTTCGGGATAGACAATACCCTATGTGAACTGTCTTTCCCTGTCCTTCTACGCCGTGAGTGTCCCAGCCACTTAAGGATCTCGGTTCAGTTTTGGCAGTCCCTGCATGGTGTCCCTCACTCATATATATATTATATCTTTCCGGGGGTTCCTGCAGTCGGCTCAGGCCTCTCCAAGAGTGCAGGAGACGTATTTTTTAGCGATGTCTTCCATCCGTCTGTGGGTGAACTCTAATGTTCAGTGCATTTGCCCGAGCTTTACACTGTTCAGGTTCAAAAATAAGAACACACATTTGCCAATTATGGATCCATTCACAGGGACGCTGTAAAGAGCAGATGGTGGCCCCTGGCCATATATTGATTGTCACTCAACAGGGAGCCCATCAGCACTTTTTAAATAGCCTGCTTGAGTCATCTTCCACTTGTCTCTTCCCATCTCCCTATCAGCTGGTACACAGAACTTCAGCTGTATTTATTTATGGCCTCAATTACCAATTTTAATCAAATAAAGTCTATGGAATAAACCTCACGAATCACAGTGGCACACTTCAAACCTCTGGCTACAGCCATTAATGAAAGTAAACTCGAGGGGTGGGAAACCCTTCCTCACCCCACCTCCAGTCATCATACTCTCATGATACTGAGTGAGCGCCATTACCCGCTGAGTGACATTTACTGTGCACTGTGTACACCAAGGGGGCGCGTGCCACTTAAAACTTGGACCAGCATTTAGCTTAATTCCATCCAACTGTCCCTCATTTTACAAGACACACAAATCTGTTGCCACCCCCAAGAATTTGGGGTTTGGTGCAGTGTTTGCTTTTGTCCAGCGCTGGTCACTATCCTTGCCTATTCCATCATAGAATTTGTTATCTCTTTTCTGCATGAGATAACACGCTATCACTAAGAACTTCATGGGGTAAGTTATAGCAGCCTTAGTTAAAATGACCTACATCTCCCAGTAGTCCCATTGGTATAAAGTTATTGGGCAGATTCAGAGGGTGCAGGGGTTGCTGGGAAAAAGATTAATCAGGCGCGCTCTTTGAATCATAAAGATGCCCAGGAATCACAATCATCTGTCAGTTTTGTTTCTACTCATCAATCACACCACTGGATTACAAACTACCAGTACTGTGGATTTCAGTTTCGTCTGAACGTATGTGCTGTCCTTTACCTGCTTCTTCTCATGTTTCATCCAGCATTTCCCCCCTGGCTGGGGTTCAAAATCATGTTTCTGGTCTGTTGCTTCTAATTTTGTATCATTTATTTGTATTAATGTTTCTTTTAAGTATTATGTACATCTTTCTGTGTGTTTGTTCTCAAGTGGTACTAACCTAGGTTAAGTCTCATGTGTTTTGTGGGTGGTTCCCCAAGGGGCGGGCCCACCTGCTAATCACTGCCAGGAACGACCGTCCACCCTATTTATGGGAGGTCCTTCCCTAGTTCCTGGTGGTTCATTACGAATGTGCTGGTGAAGGGGAGTGTTTCTTGTGTTTTCTGTACCATGCTATTGCTTTCTATGTTTCCTGGATTTTTTCGACCCTGTGCTCTGTTTTTTTAACTACAATTTTGGATTCTGTACTTGGAGTTTGTTTACTTTGAATTACTTTTGCTTTTCAGGCAATTCCTTTGTGCTCTTTGGAGCTTTGTGCTTGCACAGGCTTTTGTTAAAATAAAACTTTTATTTTATAAAGATCTGTCACTGCCCTTTGGCAGTCTGGTTGGGATTTTGACGTTGCCCACCACCCCCCCTCTATTTTTGAAAGTGTTTTGGGACTTGTGCTTTTGGGACTCCCGCATCTTATGAAATTTTTCAGTGTGGATTCATCTTGGTTGGCTTTGTCTTTGTCTGAGGGAATGCTCCCAATCACCACCAATCCTCACAGGAACCTGGTAGGACAAAACTTGACATTTCTTTCATAAGGCTCTTCACAGGGATTTCATTTCACAAATCGTCCTGCTGTACTGGACTGTGTTGACTTTGTGTTAATTACTATGTAGTGTATATAGATGTCACGTTTTTTTGTGAGTCAGATATATATAGTTCCATGTCATCTGCATATAGTGATATTTTCTGTTCAAGACCTTCTCTGAAAATCCCCTTTATCTCTGATGCATTTCAAAAGTAAACAGCCAATGGCTCAATGGCGAATGTGAATAGCAGTCGTGACAAGGGGTATCCTTGTCTAGTACCATGTTCTAGTTTGAAGTAGTCTGGAATAATGTTATTAATATAAACTGATGCTTCTGGACAGGTAATACAGTAGTTTGATCCATGCACATACTGTTCAGGCCAAACCCAAATTTATGTAAAGTGATGAACAGGTAATTCCATTCAACCATATCAAATGCTTTTTCTGCATCCAAAAAAAATATGATCCCCGGAGTGTTAAACTTCATGGGTGAATATATTACATTAAATAGGCTTCGAAGATTGGAAGCCAAATGTCTGCCTTTGACAAATCCCGTTTGTTTTTGTAATACCGTTTTTCCCCGAAAATAAGACCTACTCCAAAAATAAGCCATAGCATGATTTTCAGGTTGCTCTGTAATATAAGCCCTACCCCAAAAATAAACCCTAGTCATGATCATCAGCTGAAAAGTAAGGCGCCTAAGGCCAGGTTTATACTTCATGCGATGTGACGCGTGTGCCTGAAACATCCATTAAATTCTGAGGACACCTTGCCACAATATCTCTGGAAAGGATGTTTAATGATTACATCCATCAATTCGGGGATGCGCCCATTCCAGCAAGCATCAGCGCAAGACAGAAACAAAATCCCTGGACGGGGCATTGGTTCATTGCATGGTGAATACAAGGACACATATACACTAACGTCATTGTAGATTCACCAAATCTCCAAACCTTCACGTCTTTGGATGGAAAACTGAGCACACTGTGGAAACCCACCAGGAATAACATGCAAACTCCAGGCAGGGAACACAAGGTACGTGACTCCATACTGCGAGACAGCAGCGCTACTGCTCTGCCACCATGCCACCCCCATATGAGTAATTATTAGCAGTATTCATTATTTAAACAAAGTTAACGATTTATCAGTAAAATGTCACATACATATTTTAATACATTTCATCATGAAAGTGATATCAAGTATAAATCTAAGAATTCTAAATGTGCAGAGAGTTGGAATATTATAAATTTAATGTGTTCTGTGTGGTGATGCTGCTTGCCACTGCTGTCAGGTCAGGAGGAAGCCCCAGAAGCACGTAGCGATTTAACAACTGGGTCTGTTTTAAGATGACGTTTACGACGGTCTGCTTTAATGATAAAGTAAACTATGAGGTTAAAGTGGACATTTCGAGGTTAAAGCCGAAATTTCCACTTTAATCACAAAATAGACATTTTCATTATGTCCTTATTTTTTTTTTCTCTGTGGCTCAAATACATTCCGATGGTATTGTGAAGGTGGAAAAAAATAAAAGACGGCACAGTAGATGGTATGAGAGACTTTTAAAATGTATTGTGTCATTACTTTGGGGAATATGCGATGCTTGAATATCAAAGCAACATGAATACATTTGTATGTCGGCATTTTGCTTCACCACATCGAACCGTTCATCAAGCATCGAAGTGCGCACATCGATCCTGGAGGATCCTAAAAGTGGCTGGAGTAGCAAGAAATTCAGGCTGGAATTCAGGGTTTGAATGTGGAGAGTTATGACAATATTCCAGAAGAAGATGACATGACTGTATTTGGATAAATGTATATTGTTGTACATGCATAAATATAAGATTTCCCCTGAAAATAAGCCCTAGTGCATCTTTTGGAGCAAAAATTAATATAAAACCCGGTCTTATTTTCTGGGGAAACACGGTAGTACCGAAGGAAGCACTTTCTCAATCCTTCTAGCTAGGACTTTGGAGAGTATTGTAGCGAGTTCCTCTTAAAGTATGATGAGGAGCTCAGCACTCACGATAAATCTCCTACTGTTAGGAAAAACTAATATCAGGAACGGAACCAGACAGAACCTTAGCCCCAATATGATCCCCTCAGCTGGAGATGTCCTTTAAGGATTTACAAAAGGAAATAACCACCCAAACAATTAAATTATTTAAACAAACAAGAATATATATTATAAATCAATCAAACAAAGCTATAAACACCCCTTAAGCAATACTCCACAAATCATACCAACTAAACAAACACTAATTAATATGCCCACCTCCTTGAACCCTTCTGTAATATACCCCCCAGAAAATGGCGAAACAGAAAAGAAAGAAAGAAAGAAAGAAAGAAAGAAAGAAAGAAAGAAAGAAAGAAAGAAAGAAAGAAAGAAAGAAAGAAAGAAAGAAAGAAAAAGAAAAGGATATATCACCTATTTACTGACAGCAGAAATAGATTCACAGCAGAGACATATACAGTATATATATATATATATATATATATATATATATATATATATATATATATATATATACAAATATATATTATACACACATACTTCCCACACATTCCCCAGTCCCTTTTATATTAACTTTGTTTTAAGTTTGTAATCCAAACGGCCTGGGAAGTCCGCCGATAAATCCAGCGTACAAGTCAAATATATTCCACTGACTCGTTATACTGTATATATATGTAAAAGAAGTGATTTCACCGGCGACGACTCTTTTGTTGAAAGTTGAAGTCCATCTCACCCAGGTGTATCGGCGTTAACGTCCATCCATGGCAGACACCCGTATCAAAAAATGCAAAGTAAAGCCGTGTGCTCTGAAGATCCTTCCTGGTTAGCCAGCACTCTTTTTCCGTGCACCCAACCATCCTTCTTATGGAGTCTTATTTGCTTTACCGCTAGCTTCCTGTTTACATTCACCTTCCCAGCTCCTTCTCAAACAATCTGTCTTCTCTCCTTTAAAATACGTGCCTCCTTGCCTTTTAAGTCGGTTCTCCTTACGTCATACAACAGCGCGTTTTGGCAAGGACCCACAAGCGTGGTTTGGCCCCCTGCTCCCCTTAAAGAGGTATCACTCAGACAGTTATTCCCTTGGACATGAACTCCAACAGGAGCAAGCGGCTAAAACAGATAAAAGCACATTAAATATGTGACAACCGTTACAGTATCTTAACATCATTATTCAGAAGTGAGATTGGTCTGTATGATGCACATTGTAATAAGTCCTTATTAAATGGTAATTAATGCTTGGAGAAAAGTTTGAGGTAGAATTTTTTGTCTTTAGCCTCTATAAATGTTGCTAATAAGAGGGGAGCTAATTTAACTGAAATTTTTCTATAAAATTCAGCAGGGTAGCCATCGGGACCTGCTGATTTCCCACTCTGAAGTGAGTTTATAGTGTCTAGTAATTCAGATAATGTCAGAGGTTTATTCACTTCCTCTGCACTTAGAGTATCTAGCTGTGGTATCCGTAATGTATCAAAAAGCGCATTAGATTGTGTCTTGTGTTCTTTAAACTGAGTAGAATATAAGGACTTATAGTAGTCTCTAAATCTGTGCATTATATTTTCATGTACATTTTTCTTTGTGTTCACTTGTCCTTGGTTATCTCCCTTGTTTTTTGTGGATGGCTCCGCAAGGGGCGGGGCCACCTGCCAATTACTGCCAGGAACGGCCGTGCACCTTATTTAAGGGAAGGCCTCCCATGGTTCCTGGTGGTTCATCGAATGCCCTTGGCAGTGGAGTGTTTCCGTGTGTTTTTGCTATTGCATTCTGATTTTCTGGATTTTGAACCCTTGCTCTATTTTTGACCTTGCCTCTGGATTTTGTATCGTGACTGTGTTTATTGATATTTTTTTTAATTTCCATTCTTTTTTGACCAATACCGTGAGATTCTGTTTTTGGACTTGCTTGCTGTGTCTGCCTTGCCTCTTCAGGTATCTCCTTTGGACTCTGTCAAGCCTTTTGCTAAAATAAACCTTTTATTTTTATAAAGACTTCTCTCGGGTCTTTAGGTATCTAGTCGGGGTATTTGACGGTGTTGTCTCCCTCTAGTGGGCCACCACAATAGATATTCATCGTGGTCGGGGAACCGGGGAGGGCTTTTATGTACACATTTTTGTGTAATATTGTTTGTTCTTTTTTGTTATTTGATTAATATATTCATTGTTATTTAGCGGTTTATTGTGCTGCTTATCAGTGTCTCTGTGTGTGCCAGGTTAAGGCTGGATGTGTTCCTGAGGTCCTTGCAATAAAATAAATAAATAAGCATCTTTGGATGGTGTGAATCTTAGTGTCCCCACAACCACTACATAGTAGCATAAAAAATATCATTTTGGGTGACGTATGCCTGTAAAGGGAAAATTCCTTTATAATAAACAACATGTTGTACACTGCAGCAACGTAGATTTGGTGCTCATGTGGCACAAATGTGATCACAAAAATGGCTGACAGCTAATGAAACTAAACGGTAATGTTTTGTGTTTTGTTTTGTTTTCACAGTCGACCCTCGGATATGTGGCTCTGCTCATAAGCACATTTCATGTCCTCATATTCGGCTGGAAGCGGGCCTTTGAGGTCGAATGCTACAAATTCTACATGCCCCCCACGTTTGTCTTGGCCCTGGTTTTACCCGTCACGGTCATATTAGGTAAAATATTCCTGTTACTGCCTTGTATGAACAGACGGCTCCGAAGGATTCGCCGTGGCTGGGAGAACAGTCACTGCAGAGAGGACATTTCTGGGACTGCTGCGCAAGTCTCTCCAGAAAGAGTTACCATCATGTGAGAAGAAAAAAATTATAAAACAACAGCAAGAACTTGTAGTCAATCCCGGCAGTTAACATACTGTGTAAATGTAACCCGACGTGCTCAAACACTCAAATGCCACCCCGGCCCATTGAGGACATCGAGCTGTTAAATCAGAAACAGACTGACGCACTGCGTGTATGAGACGTGCGTTACGTTTGCTTAGTACCACGTAGACGTAATCATCAGGTAAATCTGAAGCAACACAACTCCTTGTACTTCCCATAATGCTATTTTTGTACAAGTTTTCTTTCTGGTAGGTTTGCTTTATGTCAGTTTTAGGTTAACTAAATCAGTGTCTGAAGGAAATCATGGAGGTGAAAGGCAAAACATGCAAACTGCTTGGCTTTGGTGCAACCTGTGGTGGTGATTAAGAAATCTGATTAGCCTGACTGAGCAATTAGCTGCAGGGCTGTCACCTTATGTGATAATTCTACTGCTGCAAACGTAATTCTGTTTCGTTTCAGAAATTAAGAAGAGCTTGAAAACTAACAAAAACTGTTAAATATGTCTTCATTCTGGGCTGCTTTGAAGTTGTATCTGCAGTCTTCCTTGGTGGTTGGCACCAACATACTCACCCGCAGCTTTGGCAAGAGGGCCCTTTGTGTTAAAATCATATAACAAAAAAGAAAAGGATCTGCCATATAGATAACAGAATTGGATTAAAATATGTGTACAGTAAATGTATGCAGATATATTTCACTGCCTAAAGAGTACTCAGTCCTTGGACATTTTTACATTTTATTGTTATGCATTAAACAACATTGGATTTAAGTTGGCATTTTTGTCTCGAATCAACAGAACTACACTCTTTAATGTCGACATTCAAAAGAAATCTCTGTAAGGTGGTCTAAATTAATGACACATATTAAACACTGAATAACTGATGGGCGGCATGGTGGCGCAGTGGGTAGAGCTGCTGCCTCGCAGTTAGGGGACTCGTTCGCTTCCCAGGTCCTACCTGCATGGAGTTTGCACGTTCTCCCCGTGTCTGCGTGGGTTTCCTCCCACAGTCCAAAGACATGCAGACTAGGTGCATCGGCGATTCTAAATTGTACCTAGTGTGTGCTTGGTGTGTGTGTGTGTGTGTGTGTCCTGTGGTGGGCTGGCACCCTGCCCAGGGTTTGTTTCCTGCCTTGCGCCCTGTGTTGGCTGGGAGTGGCTCCAGCAGACCCCCGTGACCCTGTAGTTAGGATATAGCGGGTTGGATAATGGATGGATAATAATAATAATAATAATAATAATAATAATTGCCTCGCAGTAAGGAGACCCGGGTTTGCTTCCCGGGTCCTCCCTGCGTGGAGTTTGCATGTTCTCCCCGTGTCTGCATGGGTTTCCTCCCACAGTCCAAAGACATGCAGGTTAGGTGCATTGGCGATTCTAAATTGTACCTAGTGTGTGCTTGGTGTGTGTGTGTGTGTGTCCTGCGGTGGGCTAGCGCCCTGCCTGGGGTTTGTTTCCTGCCTTGTGCCCTGTGTTGGTTAGGATTCACTCCAGCAGACCCTCGTGACTCTGTAGTTAGGATATAGCAGATTGGATAATGGATGGATGGATGGATGAATAACTGATCCATCCATCCATTTTCCAACCTACTGAATCTGAACACAGGGTCACAGGGGTCTGCTGGAGCCAATCCCAGCCAACACAGGGCACAAGGCAGGAACCAATCCTGTGCAGGGTGCCACCCCACCGCAGATAACTGATCACATAAATCTTAAATGTGACACCCCTAAATCATCATAAGGGGCAGCCCATTGCTTTTACAATACAATACAATACAATGTATTTTTGTATAGCCCAAAATCACACAAGAAATGCCACAATGGGCTTTAACAGGCCCTGCCTCTTGACAGCCCCCCAGCCTCGACTCTCTAAAAAGACAAGGAAAAAACTCCCCAAAAAAACCCTAGTAAGGAAAAAAAAATGTAAGAAACCTCCGGAAAGGCAGTTCAAAGAGAGACCCCTTTCCAGGTTGGTTGCAGTGGGTGTCAAAGAGAAGGGGGTCACTGCAACACAATACATAGAACAGAACACAAGTCAACCTCAATACAATGCAATAGTGCAATAGAAATATTACAAGTACAGAGCAGAATTCAACAGTAGATGATATCACATAATACGAGTCCTGGAGACCTCGGCCATCAAGCTACCTCCCACTATTGACCATTCCACAGCTGAGACAGCACTCCGATGACAGGACCTTTCTACCTGATGATCCCCGCAATCCTCTGTCAGAGATGACTTTACCTTAGGCGGGCAGAACAACTTGGCAGGTGGGCAGTGGCACCAAGCGCCACATTTGAGTGCTGAGAAGAGAATTAGAACAGGTGAGGGTTAGTAACAAATTTTAACTATCATGTTACTTATGTTTTAGTGCTAATGACTGACAACAGAGATGCAGTCAGCACAGTTAATCAGCAGCTCTAGTCAGGGTGTGCTAAACTGAAATAGTGAGTCATCAGCCGGGATTTGAAAGCTGAGACTGAATGGGCATCTCTTATAGTAACAGGAAGACCATTCCTGAAGTCAGAAAATTAGTTCAGTGGAAGTCACCTGTCGGAGGTTTCTACAAGGTCCAACTTATGGTGAGTCAATACGAGTGCAGTAAAATCCTGGAGGAAAACCTGATGGATTCTGCAAGAACCCTGAGCTTTGGAAGAAGATAACACGCTCAAGTATGAAACTAAAGTTACACAGGAATAGCTTCAAAACCACAATGTGAAGAAGAATGGCAGAAGATTGGAGAAAATGACAGAGCTGATAAAGAGAGAGCCCTAAGCGCATGGTCTCAAGGCTGTCATGGCGACCATTCTCTAAATACTGACATGAAGGGGGTGAATATGTGTGCGATCGATCATTTGGTGTTTTATATTTGTAATAAACTGAGACCACTTTGCAGAGATCTGTTTTCACTTTGACATCAAAGAGTTTTTCTTTTTTTCTATTGGTCAGTGTCAAAAATGCCAAATTAAAACCACTTTGATTCAATGCTGTATAACAAACGTGAAAACCTCCAAAGGGAGTGAAGACTTTTAATAGACACTGCATAGCAGTGCACATCCCGTGAGAAACGATCAAAATAAAAAAGAGAAGGACAAGCCAATCACATACAAATAATGGAACTTAGTTTCTTACTTTATGTACAGTATATACTGTACACATCTATCCATCCACCCATCTAATATAGCACCTTTCACATATCTATCTATCTATCTATCTATCTATCTATCTATCTATCTATCTATCTATCTATCTATCTATCTATCTATATCTCATACAGTGAGGAACATAAGTATTTGAACACCCTGCGATTTTGCAAGTTCTACCACTTAGAAATCATGGAGGGGTCTGAACTTCCCATTGTAGGTGTCATTCCCACTGTGAGAGACAGAATGTAAAAAAAAAAATCAGGAAATCCCATTGTATAATTTGTACAGAATCTATTTGTATTGCACTGCTGCACACAAGTATTTGAACACCTGAGAAAATCAGTGTTAATATTTGGTACAGAAGCCTTTGTTTGCAATTACAGAGGTCAAACGTTTCCCGTAGCTCTTGACCAGGTTTGCACACACTGCAACAGGGATTTTGGCCCACTCCTCCACACAGATCTCCTCTAGATCTGTCAGGTTCCGGGGCTGGTGCTGAGCAACACGGAGTTTCAGCTCCCTCCAAAGATTTTTGATTGGATTTAGGTCTGGAGACTAGCTAGGCCACTCCAGAACCGTGATATGCTTCTTCCGGAGCCACTCCTTGGTTATCCTGGCTGTGTGCTTCGGGTCATTGTCATGTCGGAAGACCCAGCCACGACCCATCTTCAGTGCTCTGACTGAGGGAAGAAGGTTGTTGCTCAAAATCTCACAATACATGTCCCCATTCATCCTCTCCTTCATACAGTGCAGTCGTACTGTCCCCTTCACAGAAAAGCACCCCCAAAGCATGATGTTTCCACCCCCATGCTTCACAGTAAGGATGGTGTTCTTAGGATGCAACTCCTCCTTCTTCTTTTTCCTCCAAACACGGCGAGTGAAGTTTAGACCAAAAAGTTCTATTTTGGTCTCATCTGACCGCATGACTTTCTCCCATGCCTCCTCTGGATCATCCAGATGGTCATTGGCAAACTTCAGACGGGCCTGGACATGTGATGACTTGAGCAGGGGAACCTTCCGTACAATGCGTGATTTGAAACCATGATGGCATAGTGTTCTACCGATAGTGACCTTTGAAATTGTGGTCCCAGCTCTCTTCATGTCATTGACCAGCTCCTCCCGTGTAGTTCTGGGCTGATTCCTCACCTTTCTTATCATCTGTGATAACCCACGAGGTGAGATTTTGCATGGAGCCCCAGTCCGAGGGAGACTGACAGTCGTCTTTAGCCTCTTCCATTTTCTGACAATTGCTCCAACAGTTGATCTATTTTCACCAAGCTGTTTGGCAATTGCCCTGTAGCCCTTTCCAGCCTTGTGGAGGTCCACAATTTTGTCTCTGGTGTCTTTTGACAGCTCTGTGGTCTTGCCCATGGTAGTAGTTGGAGTCTGACTGACTGTGAGGTGAACAGGTGTCTTTAAAGAGCTCAGAAAGGTGCTACTAATTAAGATTACTAAGTGGAGTAGAGGTGGACTTCTTAAAGGCAGAGTAACAGGTCTTTGAGAGCCAGAATTCTTGCTGATTGCCAGGTGTTCAAATACTTATGTGCAGCAGTGCAATAGAAATAAATTCTGTACAAATCATACAATGGGATTTCCTGAATTTTATTTTTACATTCTGTCTCTCACAGTGGGAATGAACCTACAATATGAATTTCAGACCCCTCCATGATTTCTAAGTGGGAGAACTTGCAAAATCGCAGGGTGTTCAAATACTTCTGTTCCTCATTGTATAATGTCTTTCTTGTTAATCTATCTAAATTTCTAATCTTGCCTACTATACCATGTATCTACCTATTCTATATGTATTTCTTGTCAGTCTATGTAAATTGTTTATCTATCTATCTATCTATCTATCTATCTATCTATCTATCTATCTATCTATCTATCTATCTATCTATCTATCACATAGAGAGCAGCAGTTTCCAAATTCAGTCCTCAGAGACCTCAGTGGCTGATGATTTTTATTCTTTACCAATTTAAGCATTATTGGCTGATGTTAAGAGTGGTGTCCAGCAGGGGTCAGTGCTGTTGCCAGCACCATTTTAACAAGTATAAATGATTTGGAAAGGCATAGAAGTAATAAACGTTTGCAGATGATAGCAAGTAAAGGGGACTGGCAGATAATCGAGAATCCATTGAATCATCACAGAGGGACCTGGACTGCAGACAGGCTTGGGCAGGTTTGTGACAGATGAAATTTAATGTCAGTAAATGTAAAGAATTACAGGTAGGAAGTAAAAATGTGAGGTTTGAATACACAATGGGGGGAGGGGGGTCGGAAAATCAAAAGTCCACCTTATGAGAAGGATTTAGGAGTCATAGTGGAATCAACACTATTGACTTCCAGACAGGGTTGAGAAGCCATTAAGAAGGCTAACAGACTGTCAGGTTATATAGCGCCTTGAAGTGTGCAGTACAAATCACAGGAGGTTCTCCTCAAGCTTTATAATACACTGGTGAGGCCTCATCTGGAGTCCTGGGTGCAGTTTTGGTCTCCAGGGCACAAAAAGGACATAGCAGCACTAGAGAAGGTCCAGAGAAGAGCAAGTAGGCTGATTCAGGGCTATGAGTGGGGATGAGTGATGAGGAAAAGATTAAAAGAGCTGAGCCTTTAAAGGAGAGTAAGAGGAGACCTGACTGAAGTGTGCAAAATGATGAAGGGAATTAGTCCATTGGATCGAGACAGTGACTTTAAAATGAGTTCATCAAGAACACAGGGACACAGTTGGAAACCTCTGAAGGTTAAATTTCACTCAAACTTTAGGACGTTTTTCTTCACACAGAGAGCCACAGACACATGGAATAAGCAACCAAGTAGTGTGGTGGACAGGACAACTTTAGGGACCTTCAAAATTAAAAAAAAAATGCTTGATGTCCAAAACTCACCAGTCACATGCGAGTCCATACCTGTACTCTTGTAATCTTTCATTTGACATGTATTTGTAAATGTGAACATATTGTTTTTCTGTTCTCTCTCTCTAAACCCTAACCTATTTTCTCTAAAATATGCCTGCCTTTTTAAATTGGGGAGTTGAGCAAAATTTTGAAAGTAAAGTCATTGGGGTTTTCCATCCATCCATTTTCCCAACCCGCTGGGTCACGGGGGTCTGCTGGAGCCAATCCCAGCCAACACAGGGCACAAGGCAGGAATCAATCCCGGGCAGGGTGCCAACCCACCGCAGGACACACACAAACACACCCACACACCAAGACCAATTTAGAATCGCCAATCCACCTAACCTGCATGTCTTTGGACTGTGGGAGGAAACCCACGCAGACACGGGGAGAACATGCAAACTCCACGCAGGGAGGACCCGGGTCTCCCAACTGCGAGGCAGCAGCGCTACCACTGCGCCACTGTGCCGCCCCATTGGGGTATTACCCTGGAAAATATTTTGGGAAGCACTGAACCTTTGCATACTTCTACAAGTGGAGCCATGGCTGCATCTATTGGCCCTTCCAAGTAACACCAGGAGTCAGCAGTGGGATCGTTGTAGTCTAACTTCCTACTTACCAGGAGCAAACCCCTTTATGTTAACTATATGACAGATTTTAAACAAACAAGAGCATCTAACAGGAGCACAAACGCCCTGCAGGGTATTATTTCATGAATACATACACTTCATACAAGCTAACTTAACGAGGTTAATTTTAAGGTATTAGAGCCAAGTAGTGAATGACATACCTGAGGACACCATTGAAAGTTGTGGAGACAGAAACTGAGAAGCATTTTGTTATGCAAGGAGTCGGTAGAATCCACAACAAATCATGGAATAATGGAGATCAAGAGGAAGCCCTGGCCATTTTCAAGAAGTTCCTACGTGACGTACAGCATTAGGACAACTCAGCTATGGGTGATGGGGCTGAATGGACTCCTCCTGTGCTGACAAGGTGGACAATTCATTTTTGGTTGGTGTGGACTCATCGAAGATCAAACTCGAGTGATGCGTCAGCCCATCGGATCTTCAGGCAGCTTCACTCCCATCTCAAGGACAATGATGTGGAATTGTTTGGTGGCCGAGATGACAAATTGAATTTGATTATGAAACTGAATGTGTGCTTTGTTGAATTTAATTGAATGTTAATGTTATAATATTTTATAAAACAAGTGAACAATTAAGGAATTGGCACAAATGAAATGAATCATAAAATGAAGTAGTTGATCATTTTTTTAAAGTACAATGGCTGTGGTTTAATTAAATGACTTGTCCATGTCTGTCTTCATCATCATAGCATCATACACTGACACACCGTACTTCAGACGTTCTGCAGCAATATAGAAAAGGAGATGTGCATTAGTTTTATTTTTCAAATTAAATAACTAATATTTTTATATAGTTGTACTACAACGTAAATGGACAAGGTGTAAGCTAAATGTATTTATGATGCACATTGTACTGTAAAGAATAAATGATTAGCATTTACTTAATGGACAGTAATGTAGAACTGAGCCCTCCTGTACGTGTCAAAGGCATTTATATCCATGTGTAGTTATTTTAAACCAAAAATTGTAACTTGTGTCCGATTCCTACTTGGTGTGGTTAGACTTTTCATTAAATAAAACTCTTCATTCATGTGAAACAATGTCGGCTAAATGTGGACAGCAGCTTCCTTCGAATGTGTTAGGAATAGCAAATGATTTTCAGCTCCGACTTCATGTGAATTATTTCAGAGTGTTTTTGCTTATTCTAAAACGAGGGCTGCAGTGTAATGAGCACATAAGCTTTTTGTTTCTTACGTTAATTGAATTAAAATTATGAAAAGAGAACTTTAAAGCCTTGAGGAAGCCATTCAGGACCAATATTAATATTCCCTTTTTTAGGTTAAGAAATTTATAAAATACACACCTGTATGTTTGTTTTTGCATATGCTAGGCCAGGGGTGGCAAACTCCAGTCATGGAGGGCCGCAGTGGCTGCAGGTTTTCATTCTAACCATCTTCTTCATTACTTTTTGCTGCTAATTAACTTCTTTTGCCTTAATTTTAATTAACTTGATTCAGGCCCCAATAATGAAACACAAAACAAGGTGCCACATGACCAGCTCACCCGTGCCCATCACACAATATCTGAAAATAAAGAAAGGTGAAGGTCTCAGTAAGGTTGATCTCTCAGGTCCCCAAAACATTTTGAAAATGTTCTTAGAAAATCAACAGTTATGGAAATGTCTGCTGTGTCAGAATGAGAGCAGCAACAAGCCTTAGAATTACATAACGAGTTTAATCACCAGCAAGAATTGGCTTCTCATTAAGAAACTGTTTGGAGTGAAATTAGTTGGCGTTTGAAGCCCCAATTTAGCTGGTCAACTGTTGATTTGTTTCACATTTGATTTCTGTTTGGCTGTCATTTAATGAAGAAAATAATTAATTCAGAGCACTAAATTCTTTAAAAACAGGGATATTAAAATGAAGGGAAAAAGAAGTAAATTAGCAGTGAAAACTGGGCACTGATTAGGAAAAGGGTTAGAATGAAAACCTGCAGCCACTGCGGCCCTCCAGGCCTGGAGTTCGACACCCCTGCGCTAGGCTTTCACACATAAGGCAAAGATTAAATAAGGTGTCCCGCAGATGAGCTCCATTCCTGCCGATGTTCATAACTTGATTTGGCTACCTACACTATTAAAAATGCTGGTTCTTTACTGGCACTTTATGGTGGGTTCTTCGTAGACCTCTTGCTTGACAAAGCACCATTTCATTTTGGGACGGGATCTTTGCAAATGAAGTTGGTTCTTTATGCATTGAAAAAATTTCTAACATATAGAAAAATAACGTGAAATCTGTAATGTATGGTAGACTACCTAGCAGATTAGGAAAACCCGAATTTTGCCTGTGTTATCGTATCCAAGAAGGGTCCTTTTATGAGGGCAATCCCAAAAGTAAGGTCTCCAAAGCGGTGGGGACGTAGAGAAACTGTTCGTACGGCTGTTGGCCACACTGTTGTGATTGGTGCTTCCTCCACTCCCAAACAAGCATGTGCAGCTTTGCTGGGATGCTCAATCATGGCTTGGCAGCCCTTGAAAATGGAGCTCCCGTTGAACGCTACCACCAAGTGCGAAGTTCGTGCAGGAGACCGTCAATTTCCGATGAGACAGTTGCGAAGGTTGAGGAAAACATGCGTAAAGTTCGGCTGTTGGAACTTCATCACCCACCCACGCTATAGTCTGGACTTGGCACCCAGTGACTACCACCTGTTCCCTAAGTTGAAAGAACATTTGTCCGGAGGGTGATTCTGCTCCGATGAAGAGGTGAAAGATGAGGTTCAACGCTTCCTGAAGGACATGGCGGCGAGCTGGTATGACATGGGCATTCTAAAACTACCACAGCGTCTACAAAGATGCATCGACCGAAATGGCGATTATGTAGAAAAATAAATAAGTCTTTAACCTTTAAAATGATGTAAACATTATAGAACATAAACGGTTGTTTGTATTTCTAAAAAAATAGGAGACCTTACTTTTGGGATTGCCCTCGTAAATTCATGGCTGATTGGTATTTCACAAATCTGTTCCTGTCTGTTTGTGGTTATTTACTCTATGGAGCCTGTCACAGATCTAAATTAACAAAGGGTCTTTCCTGAACCTTCATACAATACAATTTATTTGTTGGATAGCCCAAAATCACACAAGAAGTGCCGCAGTGGGCTTTAACAGGCCCTGCCTCTTGACAGCCCCCCAGCCTTGACTCTCTAAGAAGACCAAAAAACCCTTGTAGGGAAAAAATGGAAGAAACCTCTGGAAAGGCAATTCAAAGAGAGACCCCTTTCCAGGTAGGTCGGGCGTGCAGTGGGTGTCAAAAGAAAGGGGTCAATACAACACGATACAATACACAGAACAGAACAAATCCTCAATACAGTATAAAAATAAAAAATTTAGAAGTACAGAGCAGAATTTAACAGTAGATGATATCACATAATAAGATTTGGATTTGGTCAGAGTCCTGGAGACCTCATCCATCAATCTGCCTCCCCAATTTGGCCATTCCATGGCTGAAACAGCGCTGGGCCAGCCAATCCGATGAAAGGACCCCTCTTTCTCACGATGTGGATGGGTTTATAGGGAACCCAGAATGGTTCCTCAGTAGCATCACTCTGAAGATCCACTCTGGCACCTTCATTTTTGAAGAGTGTTATGTAAATTGAGAAACACTTCAGTTACCCTCACTCTCTGCACACCTCATTGTGTTGTAGATTTACTTTGAAATGGATAAATTGGTCTTTTCTGCCCAATAATCAACACTTGATAACACATAGTGACAGTAAAAACATTTAATAAAATATCAAAAACTGAAACCTCTCAGTGTGCACAGGGCATTATCTCTCCCGGAACACTAGATGACAGCCCCCTTGGGTTGCTGTGGCACCACAGATTCCCACAGAGCTTCACGGGAGATGCTGTACTGTTACTCAACCCTGTTGGGTCCGGTGGGTGCCACCAGGGGGTACTGCAAGGACTGGGGAGCCCCTACTTTGCCAGACATTGAAGTGTTCCCAAACCACACTAACGGGACACCAGAAGTACTCCTGGGTGTTACATAAAAGATGCCCAATGCCAAAGTTCCAAGAGCCAGAGTCGGGAAGGAGAAGACGAAGCTGGCTGGAGGAGGATTGGCGGCAGAGAGAAAAAGCGAAAGACGGGAAGAAAAAGACGACAAAGGGCCGAGTACTTTTATTGTACTGTGCTGTGTGCTTCGGTGTTGTGGAAAAGAATTGGGAAGCATTTCCCACAGAAAAGCCTGTGTTGTGCTGGACTTGTGCCTCTTGTCTCTCTGTGTCAGGTTTGTGTAGCTGGAGCGCCCCCTACAGGCCATACACAATTTTTAAAGAGTGCTTTTGTGTTACAGTAAATTCAGAATTCATTAACGTTCTTAACGGAAAACTTAAGATGGTTTCTTATAAACTTTTCCCTACTGCCATTTTGTTGCAGTTGCCTCTGCTTGAAGGTCTGCTCGTTAAGTTCCACATGAATAAATAGAAGCCAAGGTTCATAAAATGCATATTTAAGTGTATTTCTGTGGTTCCAAATATACAAAATAGGAAGAAAAACACGACGACATTGTAAAGTTTTATGTGCAGCACAAAGCAGTTTTGAGATTTCCAAAAGACTCCAAGCGCCGAGAGTTCTCTTCATGTCAAAGCCAGTTCTTTGTTTTTTTTTTTATTTGACTTTATTCGCTGACGCTGTCTCTTCTTCTACATCCAGTTCAGTAAGGCAGCAGTTGAAGAGCGTCTGAGTGAACCTTGTGAGGATCCCTAAATCAGATGAAGAGGGAGAGGAAGAAAAGACATGTGAGGGTCTTTAAAGCAGGGCTCAGATCATAAACAGACATGGCCGACAGTATTGATAACCCTTCTGTTTTAGTCAAATCCTGCACCATTCTTCCTGAAATGGATTGAAATTTAAAGATCTTACGTCATCCATACATTCATTTCTTTGGTTTGCAGTAGACAGAAACAAAACAGCTGTGAAAAGAACTCGATCACTGCTTATTCCACCAAGATGTCCCAAAATGTTCCAGGACAAAATTATTGGAGCCTGTTAGAAGATCTAAGACATTAATCGTCTTGTAGCGATCCTCCGAGCAGACTGCAAGGGGTTTTTGACGAGAAGCATGCCTGCCTATGAAGGAGTAACATCCAGTGTGGGAAATGTTTTGGCTTAAGTCGACCAGACCCGCTTTGTAATTCCTGCCAACTTTCAACCCGGCAGCGGCCTGCACAGGCAGCCACAATGGAGGAAACCAAAGCTGACGTCCATGAACTCGTCTTGAAAAGATTTTCGTGTGACCATCAGAATGAGTGCTGGGCAGGTGTCTCCGTCCAAGGAACCTGTTGAGCACATCATCCACATGTAGCTGCACATGACACGAGCTGGATACAGCACAACCTCATGCCAGGTCAGAAACAGGTGCACGCCATGTTGTCTCAGGCCATGGCAGCGTCTTTGGCACAGTAGGGGCGGGTTTGTCAACTGGAGATACAGACGCCAGGGTTGAAAGTTGATGGGAATTCAAAACAAGGTGTAGGCCCATGTTTGTCAAGTGTCTCGGAATGACTCTTAGGAATTACACTACAAGGATTAAGAATTTGTCCAACCTCGGAGTTGCACATAAAAAAACAATAAATTGTGAAGCCTTCTACACGCACGCCCAGCTAGGGTGAGAGAAGGAATGTTAAAGAATGGATGATGTCACGATTTCAAAACACCCCGAGACACAAACTGCAGTTCATGAGGATGCTGTGTACTGTTACGAACAATAAGACTGCTCCACAAACATTAAAATAATAACAATGATAATAATAATAATATCCAAAGTAGTAGAAGAAGAATGAAAACATAAAAAGGTAGGAGAGTGTACTAAACAGCATGTAATTGATACCAATTCACTACAACATCAAAAACAAGTTCTACAAGTACTTGGAGGTCCACATCAATGACAGGGTGGAGGAACTACAGAAGAAAGGGCAGAGCAGACTCTCTCTCCAAAGGAAAATGTGTCACTTTAATATGGGTAGGGACATCCTTCACGTCTTCTACACCTCTGTGGTGTCCAGCGTGGCGTTCTGGGCCAGTAACATAATGTCAAGAGAGGACTACTGAATCAACAAGCAAATCAAAAGGGCAGGATCAGCTATGGGATGCACTCTGGACCCCCTGGAGGTTGTAGAGGAGTAGAGAATAAAGACAAAACTCAGTTCCATTATGGACAATGCTGCACAACCTCTCTGTGACACACCAACACTGAGGACTTTGAGCCAATGAATTATTGAGCAGAAGTGGCCTAGAAACACAACTGGGGAACCTTCATACCAACAGCAATATGCCTGTATAGCGCCTTACTGGGACTGGGACTGGGACTGGGACTGCAAAGTCTGATGCTTTCTTTATTTTAATTTACTTCCTTTTCAGCTGTTCTGGTGTGTGTGCATACTATAATCTATCTATCTATCTATCTATCTATCTATCTATCTATCTATCTATCTATCTATCTATCTATCTATCTATCTATCTATCTATCTATCTATAGTGCCTTTCACATCTATCTATCGATTTATTATATAGTGCCTTTCATATCTATCTATCTATCTATCTATCTATCTATCTATCTATCTATCTATCTATCTATCTATCTATCTATCTATCTATCTATCTATCTATCTATCTATCTATCTATCTAACAAGCACAGTACTCACAACAGCCCATCCTCTCAGCTTTGACGAGATGCAGTGACCGTTTTCATTTCAATATAATAATATTTCATATTATGTGTTTCTTTCTAGGCAGTGGGTCTCCTTGTGGTGAAGTGTGACTTAAGAGGACATTATTCCTTCTTTACTACCCCCCTCCCTCCTCAAAAAAAATCAAGTCTCTAAAACCTCTTCAGTGAGCTCTGTGTTTCATAATAGCAAGGAGTTTCCTTCTCCTGCTCCAGATTTACACCATTTTTGCTCTACACTGAAGGTCTCAGTTCGGTCAACAGTTTTCAAGTTGCACTATCAGGGTGAACGAGGACAACTATGATTGTTGTTTTCACAACACTCGTTGTCATTGTTCTCTGAAGTCCTTCATGATACTCATGATGGCTCACCGTTTAGATGACAAATGATCCTTGGCCTCTTCTCGACTGGTAAATAGATGCCAATGAGGTACACTGGCACACCAGACAAGGCGATTGCCACTCCAATCATCGAGTTGATGGTGTCTTCATAGAGGGGGACAACCACCAGGAAGAGAGAGCAAAGGCAGTAAATCACAGGGAAGATGAGGCTCAGCTGAAAGAGAAAAAAAACAGTGGGGGACCCCTGATTAGGAAGCCATGGAGGGCTGATGTTTGAAAGAAGACTTGCAGTAGTTAGTTTACCATTATTGTCCACAAGAGTCAGTCCACTTTGGTCCAGTCAGTAGCATAGAAAAGCACATTACATCATGCAAGACATGCAAAAAAGTACAAATGAACGACATATTTAAACACATTAAATAACAGAATTCTAGAATAGTTACTTAGTTTAACAAAACTGAATTTGGCACATTAAAAAGTTCTATTACCGTCAGTATTAAAGTATTTCTACTTCTGCCTGTTTTGAATTTTGACAGCAACTAATGTCTCCCAGAAGGTCATGTCATGTCATTTAATAACCAGATTATTCCAGACCAGGGTCATGAGTTTTGAGGGGGAATTTGGGTGGCTGGTGACTATGCCAGCTTGCAAATGACACAAGGCAGAAACAAACTCTGTGGAGGGCGCCAGTCCATCACAGCCCAGAAGGTAAAATGTGTAAACATCTTTGTAAGCAGGGTGTCTGGTCCTTTTTTATCTTCTCCGCTTGGTGTTTTCTTGAAACCCTAGTTGTGACTGTCTACAAGGAGCAGACCCCAGGTGGGTTATTTTCATAAGCTTATTTTTATTAGTCACAGACAGACCCTTAAACCAGACCAGGAATGAGAAAGTGTGTACGGTGTCAACACGGCGTGTGCAGTAGTTCCATAGGGTGCTATCTAAGAAGTTAATTTTCCTCCAGCTTCTTAGCAGGTGGCTGCACTGTTGGCATTTTCTGCAGATGTATTGCATGTTTTCATTGAAGTTCAAGCTGTTATCCAATGTTGTTCCCAGGTACTTAAAGCTATTCAACTTGTTCTCCATTGAGGACCAGTGGTTGCATTAGTTCAACATTCTTCCTCAAGTCAATGAGCAAAACTTTTGTATTAGTATAGATAGATAGATAGATAGATAGATAGATAGATAGATAGATAGATAGATAGATAGATAGATAGATAGATAGATAGATAGATAGATAGATAGATAGATAGATAGATAGATAGATAGATAGATAGATAGATAGATAGATAGATAGATAGATAGATAGATAGATAGATAGATAGACAGTCCTCTCCACTTATTTCTTCCAAACTAACATCAAGTCGAGCTTTGAATGTCCCTAACGTCTTACTGTCTACCACACTACTTGGTCACTTATTCCAAGTGTCTATCGTTCTTTGTGTAAAGAAAAACTATGCTGCTATGTCTTTTTTGTAGATAAAACTGCACACAGCACTTCAGATGTGGCCTCACCAGTGTGTTATAAAGATTGAGCAGAACCTCCTGTGACTTGTACTCCACACATCAAGGCGCTATATAACCTGACAGTCTGTTAGCCTTCTTAATGGCTTCTGAACACTGTCATGAAGTCGATAGCTTAGAGTCCACTATGACTCCTAAATCCTTCTAATAAGGTGGACTCTTGATTTTCTGACCACCCATTGTGTATCCAAACCTCACATTTTTACTTCCTGTGTGTAATTCTTTACATTTACTGACATTAAATTTCATCTCCCACAAATCTGCCCAAGCCTATCTACTGTTCAAGTCCCTCTTGTGATGATAATTTGGAATCCGTTATATCTGCTAATCCACCTATCTTGGTTTCATCGGCAAACTTTACCAGCTTGTTCCTTATATTCCTATCTAAATCATTTATAAATATTAAAAATAAATAGCTCTTGCACTGACCCCTGCTGGTCACCACTCTTAACATCACCCTATTTCTGATGAGGTTCCTCTCACCATCACCCTCTGCTCCCTGTGTCTGAGCCAATTCTGCACCCATCTACACACCACACCCTGAACTGCCACTTCTTTTAGTTTGATGCTCACCCTCTCATGTGGCACCTCATCAAATGCTTTCTGAAAGTCCAGATCAATAATATCATCTGCTCCATTTTGATTTTATTCTTTTATTGTTTCCTCATAGAATTCCAGCCTGTTAGTAAAACACAACCTTCCTCTTCTGACCCCATGCTGACTGTCCTGTCCTTGCCAGGTGTTGCTCGATCTTATCTTTAATAATTCCTTCCATTAATTTTCCTGTGATGCACGTTAAGCTTACTGGCCTATAGTTCCTTGGATCTGTCCTGTCACCCATTTTATATAATGGGATGATATTTGCCATTTTCCAGTCCTTTGGAATCTCTCCAGTGCACAGTGACTTCCTAATAATATGTGTCAAGGGTTTATATCTGCACTCGCTAGCCTCCTTAAAAACTCTGTGGTAAATATGATCTACTCCTGGTGATTGGTTTGATTTCAGCTTCTTTAATCTGAGCAGCACTTCTCTCTCTACAATTTCCAAATCCCTCAGTACCTCCTTAGTAGTCCCTGTTACTCCTGGGAGGTTATCCTCTCCCTCACATGTGAAGACCTCATTAAAATGTGACTTTACATCATCCACTACTTCATTGTATGTATCTTTTAATTCATCCATCCATCCATTTTCCAACCCGCTGAATCCGAACACAGGGTCACGGGGGTCTGCTCGAGCCAATCCCAGCCAACACAGGGCACAAGGCAGGGAACCAATCCTGGGCAGGGTGCCAACCCACCGCAGATCTTTTAATTCCCCTTTGCTATTTCTGATGCACTTCACCTCCTCCTTGACTGTTCTCCCATCACAGGAACTACATTTTCAGGAATCATTGAGTTCCTGGATGATGTAGGTCCAGGGTCACTTCTGGTCCGTGGCCACCTATGTGTGTTGTGTTGCCATCACCAACAGGTACTGCAAGAATTATACAAAATACGTGGCATACAAAGAAGAGTGATGTGGTGTAAAGTGAGGTATGTTTGTGAGTTCACGGGACCCCTCCACTCTTGTTGATTCAACGTACGCTGGACTTGTCTGGGTTGACTATTATTTCTGTTTGCTGCATAGGAAATGGTTATTAAGTGTAATGTGGCACAAAGTGTTGCTCTCCATCACCGATAACATTTCAAAGTCCAAATTACTTACAGATTTATGTGCTTGTAGTCCACCAATCCGCACAATTTACTCCACAAGCCCCGCCCATTGATAGTTCCTGGTTGAACAAGATGTATCTGCCCTGGAGGAGGAGCTAAAAAAAGTACCAGGATGTACAAATGGAAGGAGTTCCTGCAGTGGGAACACAACCAAAGTTCCTAAGTTTCTAATAAGTTTCTGCTTCCTGAAAAAGTTCCTGCAGTGGCACCTCATGGGGCAGGCGTGAGTAACAACTAGATGTCACTAAATGTCTCCTTCAGATCAGGAATTCTATACAAGTGGAGTGTAGTTTGGGACAGCAAGCACAGCACAGATCAGGACAGCTGTGAAAACTGAAATCATCTACACTCAGTGTCTCATTGGCCGTTGGTTAAGGCGAACAACCAATCAGGAGGCAGCATGTCACACTTAGCTGTATTCAGACACACAAGTTGTTGAGCCATTAGAATAGCCAACATATGCGGTCAGTCCTACCTTGACGGTTACGGCTCTGACGATAAACACCCCTGTGACTGAGAAGCACCGGACCTCAGTGTAATAATTTGGAGTCTTTAACTAGAGCCTAAAACCACACAAGAGCAGCTCTAAAGAAGACGTCTTTGAAATTTGAGACACGAGTCGAACTTCTTGCTGAAGACGTGATATAGGGCGTCCTAAAGAGATTTTTAAATAAATAATATTTTATTTAAAATATTTATTTTATTTATTTTAAATAAATAATAAGGAGGGGGTGTGGTAGTGTGGTAGGAGCAGTTCCCAGATGCACTGCGGGCGTTTCCTTCACTGAAGTGCACAGGTGCGGTATCACCCATGTCCGTAAATGACGCCGGGAGCTGCTAATCGCCAAACCCGTGCCACGTCCCCATTATAAAAAGGAGAAGTGTGAGTGTGGAGGGGGAGAACAAAAGAGGAAAAAGAAAGATTGTAAAATACAGAATGGAGGTTAATGGAGAGAAAAAAAGCCGGTGTGGGAGTGAGCGAGCGAGCGCGTGAGCGAGAGCAGGCAGATGGGAGGAGAGCCCCTCAGAAGGAGTGCTGGGCCGACGCTCAGAGGA
This sequence comes from Erpetoichthys calabaricus, assembly GCF_900747795.2. Lineage (NCBI taxonomy): Eukaryota > Metazoa > Chordata > Cladistia > Polypteriformes > Polypteridae > Erpetoichthys > Erpetoichthys calabaricus. The sequence continues at coordinate 4,416,450 of NC_041399.2, forward strand.
GGCGTAGGAAGCGGTCGCTCTAGCTGAGTGATCTCAAGGCGCTGGTGTGTCCCAGATGGTGGCTGGCTCGCCACGGAAGGCAGGGGGAGTCAGGGAGGCTTGGGAGAGTGAGCCCCAACGTCAGCGCCCTGGCCATTGGGGAGAACCCGAGTCTCGGTCCGACGGGAGCTGAACGTGGCCAGGGGACGGAAGGCTACCGGACCCGGAAGAGAGTCAGCGGGCGATAGGGTGACTCCTCTGTTGCACAGCTCGTATGGGAAAAGCAGGGGAGCCACCGGCTATAAGAAGATGGCACCGGGCTTTTACAAAAGGACAACTTCCTGTCGTGGTTTTAACAGCTTTGTTTTTTTGATTTTTAACCTCCATTTTTATCACATTGTTTGTTTTTATGGATTATTTATTTATTGAAACATTTTGAAGCACTGCACTTTGGACGCTCTTTTGGTTTTATTTGGTTTGTTTTTAATAAAAGCACTTGTACACTTTTTACACCATCCCCTTGCTCCCGGTGTGATTTGTCCTCATTGCACAGCTCATCCTCTCAGAAGAGAAGTGGGAGCATGGAGCAGGATCCTCACCGTCACAGAAGATTTTCTTGTGGGCTTTTAAGTTCTATTTAAAGACTTACAAAAAAGATCAGAATCAAATTTGCTTTTGTAAAGGACTCTTGATTTGTACACCGCAGAGCCGAGATTGCAACAATGGACAGACAAGATAGCAGACACCTTCTGTTCCATCCTGACCTGAAAGCATTAGAAGGTGGGACGTTTATAGGGGTGTGACACCAAGTCAGATGTGGTGTGATGTGGTGGGGAGACAGAAGTTGGTCCCAGCAGAGTTTCCTCATTTCGTTATGACAAAGCTAAGACCAGAGAGGTTACCCTAGGGGGCGCTATCATACCTGTGCAGACTCCGTGCCGTTTGAGAGTTTTTCTAAGCCATATTTGTTCTCTCCCTGACCAGAGGTTCTCCTCATTTGCTCTTGAACACAGTTACCAGTTACCAGGCCTATTATGGGGTTGTGATGCTTGGTGTTCTCCTAAATCCACGTGCTTTGCCAGCCTAAGACAGGATTTGGGTCCCTGAGTTACCGTACCTTCACAGGTCTCGGCCGGTCAGGCTGTGTAACTCTTAGACGAATTTGTCCCACCACTGACAAGCCCACAAAGAGCCAGTAGCTGAAGCTGAAGTAGTTGATTAAAAGGAATATGTCTTCTACACAGAGGTACACCAGGGTCATTAATCCCTAAATAAATAACAAAAGAATAACACAGACAACATGGCAGAGACAGGGCAGCATTGCTAAATGAAACATCTAAAAACTGGTCAGAGTGGACACTTACATTGAAAACGAGAGCAGGGATGGGCGTGAAGCGCTCAATATGGATTAAACTTAAGCTGTCTGGAAGATGGCCTTCTCTCGCTCCAACGTAGAAGAGTCTGAAAACAAAGAAATTCTGGAGTTACAAAACCAGCTCTCAGATAACTCACTTGTAAGGTCTCATTGGGAGTACTGTGTGCAGGTTTGGCCATCATGTTATAAAGAGAATATAGCGAGACTTGAGAAAGTCCAAAGGAGAGCAATTAGACCAGGCTGAGGACAACTGACAGTGAAAAGGGAGGAAAGACTGAAGGAATAATGTTCACAGGACCACTCAGGGACACTCAGTGGATGGTCCCTAAGCCACTTCAGCGTTGTTTTGGTTGTATGCCTCAGGTCATTGAACCGTTGTCCCAGTCTGAGATGATGTGCACGCTGGAGTAGGTTTTCTTCAAGGAATTCTCAGTATTTGGCTGCATTCATTCTTCCCTCAATTTCTTGCAGCCTCCTTGTCCCTGCACCCCCTTAACGTGATGCTGCTACCACCATGTTTCACTGTACGGAAGGTTTTAGGTAGTTGATGAGCAGTGTTTGGCCCTTGCCAGACATAAAGCTTGGAGTTCACTTTTTCTCTGTTCCAACCAGAGAATCTTTTCCCTCATGCACTCTGAATCCTTGAAATTCCATTTGACAAACTCCAAGCAGGCTGTCATATGAGGTGCTGCTGAGATGGTTGTCATTTCGATAGGTTTACCCCACTCAGGTCTTCTGAAACTCTGTTAGAGAGACCATTGGGTTCCTGTTCTTCACGTTCCTGACCAAGACAAGTTTTGTCCATTTTCTCTGTTTGGCTGGATGGAGAATTCTAGGAAGGCTCTTGGTGATGCCATGCTTCTACCATTTAATAATTCTTGAGGTCACTGTGCTCCTGGGAGTGCTCAAAAGTGTAGAAATGGTTTTATCCCCTGATCTTTGTCTCACCACAATTTGATCGTGGAGGTCTACAGAAAGTTCCTTGGATTTGTTAGCTTGGTTTCTGTCTTGATATGCAGCATAAATTGTGTGACCTTCTCTACACAGCACCACGTGTGCCTCTCAAACCAGCAGTTTTCTACTTTTTTGACCTGTGGACTGTTAGAAGACTGAGACGGTCCTTGAGGGAGATGGAAAACAAAAGAAACTTATATACTCTGTATCATAATTTGTCCTGAAGTCGAAAAAGATAAGTTCTGGTACTTATTTTGTACCATCCTGATTTAGCAACATTAGATCTGGTAGCGGGGGTCCCTCTGGGAGTTCAGAGCACAGGTCTTCTTTCAAGTTTTGAGCAGCCAGATTTATTTACATTAGATTCTAGAGTAGGTCCTCCTTTGTGTTTCGAACATCTTACTTACAATAGATTGGAAAGAGGGTCATCTTTCCAGCTTCAAATGTCTATATTTACTTACAGTAGATCAGAGAGTGGGTCATCTTTGGAGTTTCGAGCATCCGGATTTACTTACATCAGATTGGAGAGCAGGTCCTGTTTCGATGTACTAGTGGCCAGATTTACTTACATTAGATTAGAGAGTGGGTTCTCCTTCATGTGTTGAGCACTTGAATTAATTTCCGTTAGATCGATCAGAGAGTGGGTCCTATTTACAGTTTCAAATGTCCATATTTACTTAGATTAGATCAGAGAGTGGTTCCTGTTTGAGCCTCTAGATATTCTTACATTAGAATGTGGAGTGGGTCATGCTTTGTGTTTCAAACATCTGGATTCATTTACGTTAGACCAGAGAGCGGGTTCTGTTTCAGTGTTCTAGCTGCCAGATATGCTTATATTAGATCGGAGAGAGGGGTCACCTTTCCAGTTTTCGAATGTCTATATTTAATTACATTAGATCAGAGAGTGGTTCCTCTTTTGAGTTCTGAGTGGACAAATTTACTTACATTAGATTGCAGAGTGGGTCATCTTTGGAGTTTTGAATGGTTATATTTACTCATTTTAGTTCAGAGAGTGGGTCCTCTATTGAGTTTTGAGCATCCAGATTTACTTAAATTAGATTGTTGAGCAGGTCAACTTTGGAGTTTCGAATGTCCATATTTACTTACATTAGATTAGAGAGTGGTTCCTGTTTGAACCTCTAATTTCTTACATTAGATTGTAGAGTAGGTCATCTTTGGTGTTTCAAGCATGTGGATTATTTTATGTTAGACCAGAGAGCGGGTTCTGTTTCAGTGTTCAAGCTGCCAGATATGCTTATATTAGATCGGAGAGAGGGGTCACCTTTTCAGTTTCCAATGTCTATATTTACTTACGTTAGACCAGAGAGTGGGTCATCTTTGGAGTTTTGAATGGTCATATTTACTCTTGCTAGTTCAGAGTTTGGGTCCTCTATTGAGTTCTGAGCATCCGGATTTACTTACATCAGATTGGAGAGCAGGTCCTGTTTCAATGTTCTAGTGGCCAGATTTACTTACATTAGATTAGAGAGTGGGTCATCTTTGGAGTTTTGATCGGCCATATTTACTTACATTAGATTAGAGAGTGGGTCCTCCTTCATGTTTCGAGCATTTGTATTAATTTACGTTAGATCAGAGAGTGGGTCCTCTTTATAGTTTTGAACGTTATATTTCTTAGATTAGATCAGAGAGCGGGACCTCTTTACAATTTCAAATGTCTTTCTTTACTTATTTTAGTTCAGAGAGTGGGTCCTCTATTGAGTTTTGAGCACTTGTATTAATTGAAGTAAGCTTGAAGAGTGGGTCCTCTTTACAGTTTCAAATGTCTATATTTACTTATTTTAGTTCAGAGAGGGGGTCCTCTGTTGAGTTTCGAGCACTTGGATTAATTTACATTAGATTGGACAGCAGGTCCTGTTTCAATGTTCTACTGGCCAGGTTTACTTGCATTAGATTAGAGAGTGGGTCCTCCTTGATGTTTCGAGCACTTGAACTAATTTACGTTAGATCAGAGAGAAGGTCCTATTTACAGTTTCAAATGTCCATATTTACTTAGATTAGATCAGAGAGTGCTTCCTGTTTGATCCTCTAGATTTCTTACATTAGATTGTAGAGTGGCTCCTCCTTTAGATCAGACAATGGGTCCTCTATTGAGTTTTGAGCAGTCAGGTTTACTTACAGTATATTATTTACTAGCTGTAGCCCGTGGCTGTGCCCACATAGTAATGAAACTGGACAAACTTTAAAAATCAATAGACATTGGCACTGTATCTGATCGTGTTCAGCTCTGACTGAAGAGCATTCCCCGCGTGGGTAGAAAAGCACATGGCCGTGATATCTCTGGCAATCAGCAGCTTCCCTCTAAAACACACGGAGCTCTGATCTCTCTCTCAAGAATGTCAAACGCTACTCCTTAACAATCTGGAGATGATAATGTCTGCTGAACACTTAGGTATCGCTAGCTAAGCGGAGGCAAGGTGCGCTCCAACAGGTGGCGAGATGTAGACCAACTCGAACAGAGGCTGGCGAGTGAATGAGGAAGGCCAGGCCCCCTTGCTCTCGGCCCACAGACACTCTGTTGGATTTGTATAAATACATCGGTACATCGGCAAGTGAACTCTGGTACTTAGTGCGATGAGAGAAGTTGCAAAATCAACCGGAAAGTTCAAGCAAATTATAGAAAACAATCAGATCTAAATCCGTTTAGTAATTCTTTTCGTGAAAAGCGGACAGACATACATACAGAAAGCGCTTGGACCACAAAAATTTTTAAAACCGTTTCTTAAGAGAGCACCTATGGGCCAAGGGTAACCTACATTCCAAATTTCAAGTCCCAAGTCCTCATGGTTTGGGAGATTTTGTGATGAGTGAGTCGGTGCTATTTGGCTTTTACATTATATATATATATAGATAGTTTGGACAGCATGTCCTCTCTCAATTTCAAATGGCCATATTTATTTACATTAGATCAGGGAGCGGGTCTTCCGTTGTGTTTCAAACATGCACATTTACTAGCTGTATTGTGGGATACTCCTTGGCATTTCAAACGTCCAGACAGAACATGACATCATCTTCAAGGAGCTGGTGGTGGATTTTAGGTGGACCAGGCCCCTCACGGACCCCGTGATCATCATAGGTGACTGTGTGCAGAGGACGCAGACCTATAAATACCTGGGAGTGCAGCTGGATGATAAATTAGACTGGACTGCCAATACTGATGGTCTGTGTACGAGAGGACAGAGCCGACTATACTTCCTTAGAAGACTGGCGTCCTTCAACATCTGCAATAAGCTGCTGCAGATGTTCTACCAGACGGTTCTGGCGAGCACCTTCTTGTATGCAGTGGTGTGCTGGGGAGGCAGCATTAAGAAGAAGGACGCCTCACGCCTGGACAAACTGGTGAGGAGGCAGGCTCTATTGTAGGCACGGAGCTGGACAGTTTAACATCTGTGGCAGAGCAACGGGCGCTGAGCAGACTCCTGTCAATCATGGAGAATCCACTGCATCCACTGAACAGGATCATCTCCAGACAGAGGAGCAGCTTCAACGACAGACTGCTGTCACTGTCCTGCTCCACTGACAGACTGAGAAGATCGCTCCTCCATCACACTATGCGACTCTTCAATTCCACCGGGGGGGGTAAACGTTAACATTATACAAAGTTATTGTCTGTCTGTATACCTGCATTGTTATCACTCTTTAATCTTAATATTTTCTTTATCAGTATGCTGCTGCTGGAGTTTGTGAATTTCCCCTTGGGATTAATAAAGTATCTATCTATCTATCTATCTATCTATCTATCTATCTATCTATCTATCTATCTATCTATCTATCTATCTATCTATCTATCTATCTATCTATCTATCTATCTATCTATCTATCTATCTATCTATCTATCTATCTATGATTTTTCATTTCAAATGTAATGTGACAGCGTTCACTTTGGTTTCTCTGATCCTGACTTGGGAATTCAATGATTTTCAAGGAACGGCAAACATATTCTACGGACCGGTAATAGCTTGCAGATCAGTGATTGGGAAACACCATTGAATTCAGTTGACCACAGATGGACTCCGATCAAGTTCTGGACACGTCTCAAGGAGAATTCAAGCAAACGGGAGGCACCAGAGCAAAGAGTAAGGGGTCTGAATACTTCAAGGACCGAGAGATTTCAATTTGTTTTCACTTTGTCATTGTGGGTTATTGAGTGTAGGTTGATGGGCAAAAATGGCAGATTTCTCCATTTAGAATCAAGTCCACAACACAATGAAGTGTGAAGAAAGTGAGGAGGTTTGAAGATTTCAGGACCCACCGTAGTCATGCTAAGGGTAAATTTCACACAAACTTGTCTTCTTGCAGCAGACCCCAGACCCACTGAATAAGCAACTGAGCAGTGCAGTAGAGAGTTGGACTTTAGGGACCTTCAGTTAACAACTTGATGCTATTTTGGAGGTTAACAGGATTAGCCGGCTTGTTGGGCTTAATGGCATCTTCACTCCAAAATTGTTCTCCTGTTGCCAAAGTTGACTAAAGCATAAGGTAGGCAACGTTAAAACAATTATACAAAGCAAAACAAAGCAAGCTTCACAATACCTGGAGGACGCAATTATCGAGGAGTTTAATCCACCGTAACAGGACATGGCCACCGCCACTGGGATGATCCATTTTGCATATCCCAGAACTTCATTACCAAAGCTCTGAAACAAATGACACAGATTATGAAATAAGAAGAAGATCTGCACATTGTGAATTTCCCCTTGGGATTAATAAAGTATCTATCTATCTATCTATCTATCTATCTATCTATCTATCTATCTATCTATCTATCTATCTATCTATCTATCTATCTATCTATCTATCTATCTATCTATCTATCTATCTATCTATCTATCTATCTATCTATCTATCTATCTATCTATATCTCATTCCTCAGAGCTTGGCTGTTTCAGTACCACCCCAGATTCCCACAGGACACACTGGTAATTGGAGTTCATTGGCTCAGCCCTGCTGTGTTCCATGGGTGCCATCAAGGGGTGCTGAGGGTACTAGCGAGCCCTACTTTGTCAAGCTCCATCCTCAGTCAGAAGTGCTTTCGAGCCACAGTTTTGGTACATCGGTTGTGCTCCAGAGTGTTACATAAAAGGAGCTGACCACCGCAACACAGAGAGCCAGTCAGGAGGAGGAGGAGGAGGAAAACAAAGCTTGCTGGAGGAGCAAAAGAAAAATGATAGTGTTGTACAGAGAATTAGAGCTGGTTGTGGGGTGGGAAATGATTACCTCAGTAAGAGTTTTACACAATAAAAACTCTTTATACAGTGCATCCGGAAAGTATTCACAGCGCATCACTTTTTCCACATTTTGTTATGTTACAGCCTTATTCCAAAATGGATTAAATTCATTTTTTTCCTCAGAATTCTACACACAACACCCCATAATGACAACGTGAAAAAAGTTTACTTGAGGTTTTTGCAAATTTATTAAAAATAAAAAAACTGAGAAATCCCATGTCCATAAGTATTCACAGCCTTTGCTCAATACTTTGTCGATGCCCCTTTGGCAGCAATTCCAGCCTCAAGTCTTGTTGAATATGATGCCACAAGCTTGGCACACCTATCCTTGGCCAGTTTGGCCCATTCCTCTTTGCAGCACCTCTCAAGCTCCATCAGGTTGGATGGGAAGCGTCGGTGCACAGCCAAGATCTCTCCAGAGATGTTCAATTGGATTCAAGTCTGGGCTCTGGCTGGGCCACTCAAGGACATTCACAGAGTTGTCCTGAAGCCACTCCTTTGATATCTTGGCTGTGTGCTTAGGGTCGTTGTCCTGCTGAAAGATGAACCGTCGCCCCAGTCTGAGGTCAAGAGCGCTCTGGAGCAGGTTTTCATCCAGGATGTCTCTGTACATTGCTGCAGTTCCTTTGACTACATGCTTGGTTTGTGCTCTGACATGAACTGTCAACTGTGGGACCTTCTATAGACAGGTGTGTGCCTTTCCAAATCATGTCCAATCAACTGAATTTACCACAGGTGGACTCCAATGAAGCTGCAGAAACATCTCAAGGATGATCAGGGGAAACAGGATGCACCTGAGCTCGATTTTGAGCTTCACGGCAAAGACTGTGAATACTTATGTACATGTGCTTTCTCAATTTTTTTATTTTTAATAAATTTGCAAAAATCTCAAGTAAACTTTTTCCATGTTGTCATTATGGGGTGTTGTGTGTAGAATCCATTTTGGAATAAGGCTGTAACATAACAAAATGTGGAAAAACTGATGCGCTGGGAATACTTTCTGGATGCACTGTACATAGCAAACTTATGTCCAAGCCTTTGTGTTGGGAGTTTGGAGAACTGTAGCACCTCCTGTGGTCCATTATATACATACTATATATATGTGTGTGTGTGTATATATATATATATATATCCATCCCTTATCCAACCCGTTATATCCTAACTACAGGGTCACAGGGGTCTGCTGGAGCCAATCCCTGTCAACACAGGGTGCAAGGCAGGAAACAAGCCCCAGGCAGAGCACCAGCCCACCACAGGGCACACACCCACACACCTAGGGACAATTTAGGATCGTCAATGCACCTAACCTGCATGTCTTTGGACTGTGGGAGGAAACCCACACAGACATGGGGAGAACATGCAAACTCCACGCAGGGAGGCCCCGCGATGTGAACACAGATGGGTCTACTAACTGTGAGGCAGCAGCGCTACCCACTGCGCCACCATGCCGCCCACCCATTGAAGTGTTTCATTAAAATAAAATGTTTTGGTTTGTGTTGCTATGTTGGCTTCATGCTTGAGGGAGTTACTTTAAGTAATGAAGACAGAAGCTTCGAGGTCAGGCTGTTGTGTTCACTAATCCTGGAGTCAAAGAATGGCGACACGTCACATGCTGAGTAGCACAGGCGAGTAAGAATCTCACTGCACTCTCACAGTAATCTAGCCTAATAAGAGGATAGGTGTCTGTGTGCCCATCCAGTTGCTGTGTCTTTGTCATTCCAACAGAATTGCGCACTTAAAACATTTCTAGTAATACAATGCATTGCGTTTATCATTCCAACAGATGGTGCATCACAAACATTTTTGGTAATGTATGTTATTACTACAAATGTTTGTGATGTACCATCTGTTGGAATGACGAATGCAATGCATTTCATTACTACATGCATTACAAAGCACGTGCTAATAGCCGGTGCCGTTAATGCTGATGTCTACGTCAATCGCTTAGGTTTCAATATGTCTTAGTCAGATTGCCAATATATAACTTATAATGAGTTATTTAGTTTTTCCAGCCTTCTCTGTGGTTGTTGGGTACTTGGTTTACATGGATTCTGGGGTTCTGAAAGCTGAGGAATATGAATTTCATATTGGTTGGGTAAAATGTGTAACACTGCGGTGGGCTGGCACCCTGCCCGGGGTTTGTTTCCTGCCTTGTGCCCTGTGTTGGCTGGGATTGGCTCCAGCAGACCCCCGTGACCCTGTAGTTAGGATATAGCGGGTTGGATAATGGATGGATGGATGGAAAATCTGTAACAGTAAAAAGAAACAGTTTTATAGGTTCTTATCACAATGCCCTTTTGTTTGTTTCCCAGGCGCAACCTTTTGCTGAGTTAGCCTCGGTCGTTGTCATGGCGATCAATCTCAACAGCTCCCAGGGGTGCGTGGCACATGGTGCCATCCAGAGTGCCATTATAAAAGTCAAGCCAAAGGTTTCCAGAACATCCAATACTGGGATTCTCTATTTGATTTCTTTCACGTAGTTTCCTCCTCTAATTGACTTATTCGTTTTTTTGACTGAAATGTGGTGCATCACAAACATGAACACCGCTTTGTGTAAGAGACGGGACGCCCCTGATATGGAAGGATGAGGGAAGGCTGCTTTTGTAGGACACTGCCTCCCCCAAGACACTAGATGGCAGCTCCCCTGGAGTGTAGAGGTGCCCCAGATTCCTGCAGGGCATCCTGGGACTTGGAGTTCGGTATCTTAGCACTGTTTGGTGCCATGGGTGCCGCCAAGGGGTGTTGTGGAAGGACCTGAGAAATCATGCGTACCTTATAGCCACGGGAGTACTAGGAAGTCACGAGGATGGAAGCCCCGAAATACTTCAGGGCTGATTAAAGAACTTAAATTCTCCATCTGACCCGGAAGTGTGGCAACTCAGGTGGGAGGGAGAACTGAAACACTTCCAGGTCAAGGACTATATAACGGACTGCTGTGAACCCAGCAAGCAAGCCGGAGTCGGGTGGAGGTGGACAAAGCTTGCTGGGAGGAGTGGAGGAGAAAGAGAAAGAGAACTGCATTGTGTTTGTGCTTGATTTATTATTAATTGCCTGTATTATTGTGGCTGGGGTGCTTAGGGAGCACTTTTTAAAGAAGTGTGCTTTTAATCCGTGTCCTGCATGTCTGTCTGTGGGGTTTAAGGGGCAACAGTGCCACCTAGTGTTCACATTTGAGTAAGCCCATACCAGTTGGCGTTTAATACAGACATATACATTGCATTTGTCACTCCAACAGATGGCACATCACAAACATTTGTAGCAATGCTTTGTATTACCTCTCACATTTGTGATGCACCATCTGTTGGAATGGTAAGTGCAATACATTTTATTACTACAAGCATTACTGTACAAAACACATTCCAATACAGTAAATGGTGCACTGCAAATGTTAATGCTGAGATATACGGTGATCATTTGAATTTCAAACTGTTTTAGACCGGTAGCACAGCTAGTGACCTTATGTGAAGTTTCAAGTCGGAGAGCACTTGAAATCTATGTAGAAAAAAAGAAATCCAGAACTGGACCCAGTTCCTATACTTGGCCTAACTTGCATCCCAATGCCAGGCCATCCCTGCCACATGAGCACCTAGAGAACACATTTTTAGGGTCACTGCCAAAATATTTAGGTCTGAGAGATGTAATCTTAGGAATGACAAATATCGATGTTGTACAGTTCAGAATTGTGCTAAAGTCATTTTCAATTCACTTCTTCCATCATTAAACATCCACATTAAGAGGAAATGTGTCTGTGTGCCTGTGTTTGTGTGCATCCATCGTGTTGCTATGTCTCTGTCATTCCAACAGATGGCACATCACAAACATTAACACTGCTTTTTTTGAATCCCATGTCAAATCCCACATAACACAGACAGGTACATTGCATTTGTCATTCCACCGCCACTTAGGAATGTTTTTGTCACCTTCCCCAGATCTGGGCCTCGACACTGTCCTTCCTATGAGCTCAGCAGGCCATTCCTATGACCTCATGGCTTGGTTTTTGTCCAGATGTGGGACATTTCTATAGACAGCTGTGTGTGCCTTCCCTAATCGGTGTAGTCAATTGTACTGACCATTGGTGGTCTCCAAACAAGATGAAGAAACATCTCAGTAGAATGAGACAGACCTGAGATCAGTTTCAAGTGACACATCAAACAGTTGATGTGATATTTCAGTTTTTTATTTGCAAGCATTTCTGAAATCCTGTTTCCTCTTTGCCATTCTGGGGTCTTGAGGTTTACTTGATGAGGGAAAAGCAGAATTTAAACAACTTTACCAGAAGGTGGCCCTCTGAAATTAAACTGAATTGAATTAGGGTTAGGGTTAGGGTGAATTGTGATGGGAGGTCCGTCTGTGCAACGAGACCCTGGTCATAACATACGGAACCAAACATTTGTTCTGTCACTGTCGGATTTTTTGATATTTTTTTCATGCATATTTAGAAAATATTAGATGTGGGCATCCAGGCTTACCACTGCCACTGCGTCACTGGCCAGGAGTGCTGGCATATCAAGGACAACATAATAGGCCACATTAGTGAGGAGGTAGATGATGGTGACAACCGGCATGGATATGATGATTGCAAGAGGAAGGTTCCTGAGGAGACAATGGAAAAACACACAAATTAATTCAATTCCATTTTTTTCAATATCCATCCATCCATTTTCCAACCCGCTGAATCCAAACACAGGGTCACGGGGGTCTGCTGGAGCCAATCCCAGCCAACACAGGGCACAAGGTAGGAACCAATCCCGGGCAGGGTGCCAACCCACCGCAGGACACACACAAACACACCAAGCACACACTAGGGCCAATTTAGAATCGCCAATCTACCTAACCTGCATGTCTTTGGACTGTGGGAGGAAACCGGAGCGCCCGGAGGAAACCCACGCAGACACGGGGAGAACATGCAAACTCCACGCAGGGAGGACCCAGGGAGCGAACCCAGGTCCCCAGGTCTCCCAACTGCGAGGCAGCAACGCTATCCACTGCGCCACCGTGCTGCCCATTTTTGTCAATATTTGCTGTTTAAATACTTTTACATTTTTGCTTTTGCTATTTCATTTGTGGACTATAGGGGCGCACTTGAGCCATTCCCTGAACATTAAGGAGAAGCATCCAACTGCAGAGCCGCACTGCACGTCTACACCGGCAGAAGTGACATCACCGCATGTGTGTGCGATACACTAACGTCACTAATCCATAATCTGAAGTTACCCCTAATCTGAACCGTTTCTACTACACGCTGACGTCACTAATCCTGAACCTCAACTTCCACCGTAAAACTGCCGGTGTAGACCTGTGGTGATGTACGGTGCTGTGGCTCTGCAGTTTGATATTATTGGCTAAAAGGAGACTCAAGGAGGTCCACAGTACAGTAAACCCGCTGTCTGAGAGGCGGAGTTCACTCAGCAGGAGGTCGCATTTAGATGCTGCTTTCTGCTGAGCGAAGTACTGTGGGTAGCAGGAAGAAGGAGAGCATGGTTGTTTTCACTGTCTGTTTAAGTATTTGCACTTCACAAAGTTAGAGAGTTCCTTACAAATAGTGTGCGCCAAGCGAAGCAACGTAGGTTCTGTTGATTTGTTTTTTGGTTTGTATTATAATAATTACGCTTGTGATTTCATTAACACTAAAACGTTTTTCACTTGAAGGCACCTCGCCTTTAGTAATAAGGTGTCACCTAGTGGCCAACTTCAGTATTGCAACTCTAAGATTAATATTTGTGTAAGATTTGCAACGTGATTTTCCTTTACGTGTAATTTGAGAACTAAGAATCGATCTACTTTATTTTTAATTGTAGGCCACACACCCGCACTGTCATATGTACAGATATATATGCAAATTAAAGGTTTAGATTTGAAATCTACCTTACAAGTGTTTTAATCTACTGCAAATGCCAACTATTCCTGCACAACCAGAAGAAGTCCTTTAGTTGTTTCTCTATTTCACCCCCCCCCCCCCCCCCCCCCCCCATCCATATGAGATATATTCCATGCACCCTTCCTCCCCAATGGATGAATGAATGAAATCCACGGATAATACCGAACTCCATATATGCAGGCAATCCACAGGAGTTACATTCCTGAAAAATCCCACAGACACAGAAACCACACGTGTTTACTGTTATTTTGTAATTCAAGTAGTAGTAAAATGCACTGCATTTTTCATTCCAACAGAAGGTGCATTGGAAATATATACTCCAATATGTGATGCACTGCAAATGCTAATGCTGAGGTCTACGTTGATTCCTTAGATTTGAACCCGTCTTAGTTAAATATAAGCAGGCAGCTGCACGTTGTTGGCTCTATTGGTTCTTTCATTCAGCTTTATGCTAAAAAATGCATCTGACCACCCTGTGGTTTCATTGGGGGGGGGGGGGGGACTTCAGGGGTCTAAGCTCCCAATTTCTTGCATCCAACAATAACAACATTTATTTCTAGAGCAAATTTTCATGCAAATGCTGGAGCTCAAGGTGCTTTACAGGATAAAGAAATAAAAGTTTATAAAAAAAAACAGAAATATGACAATAAGATTAGGCAATACTAAATAACAAAGAATAAAGTAAGGTCTGATGTCTGGGAGGACAGAAAAAACAAAACAAAAAAAACTCCAGATGGCTGGAGAAAAAACAAAAAAACAAAATCTGCAGGGGTTCCGAGGCCACAAGACCACCGAGTCCCCACTGGGCATTGTACCTAACATGACCCTTGGAGAGAAACTCCCTCCATGCCCCCATACTCAACATCCAAGTACTACTCACACAATAATCAGACCGGGGGGCTAACCCCATGATATCTGCTAAAACTCACGAGACCCCTGCTCTGACCTTTTAATGAAGCTGACACGGCTCATCCTCTGCCCTTTGCCACCTCATTAATACGTCTCTGCTGGGATGGTCCTCAGTTCCTTACCAGGCCGGGAGGCCAAGGTGGTAAATGGCCAGGAAGAAAGGCAGTGTGGTCCCTGTCTCATTAGTAGTACAGTAGATGCCAATATGAAAATAGCTGTGGGTATGCTGGCATCTTGGTGAAGATCTTTACACTGGTGGGAGGCCAGTATGATGAAAGAACAGAGGATGGTGGCAGCCTGGCAGGACTGTAGGCTCCTGCAACATGCTAGAGTGCATAATATCTGGGCAGGGGTATCCAGACACACACCTGCAGAGCATGCTGGGAATTGTAGTCCCGTATTGCAGCCTTGCTGGGTTCCATGGGTGCCACCAAGGATGGAGGTGAAGGGATTGGCAGTTTTAATGTTTTTGGGCTTCCGCCTGACCCAAAAGAGTTTCCTACATGCAGTGTCCTGGCATCGGATGTACTCCTGGGTCCTGCATGAAAGGAGCCACTTAGCCTCATCCACAAAGTTCACCTGGGAGAAGTGAAGGAAGAGAGAGAAGAACAAGAAAGAAGCCTCAGTGGGGGTCCCTTGCTAAATAAATAGACTTAATTGAACCGGGACTCATGTCTGTGAGGTTGTGTCTGGGGTCTGGGGCTCTGTGGCTCCCCCAAGAGGTTGCAAAATAAAACTGTCGTAATATTAATTTGCTGTAGTGTCTTGTATTTTTCTAGTCTCAGAGGTTCAGGTTGGAGGGGGTTTCATTTAATTGTTAAGACGGGTTAGGGACAAGAGAATGTCAGGGACTTCATACCTACAACAGGTGACCGAACATCTAAAAGCCCCATCATCGGGTGGTACGACCAGAGGTCCAGTAACCGTAACGGCCGTAAGGTCACCATGGCCTGGGGGATGTTTCACTGCTTAGTCTGAGAGAGGGGGATGTCAACCTGAGCGCCCCCCAAACCCGACTTTAGACAGGAGGTCTGAAACTCTGCTGTGAACATTTGGACAGGAGACGTAGTCGGCTCCCCATTCACCACTTGGACCCTACAGTCATACCTTTGGGGGTTCTTAATTTCTTCTGTCACAAAGTTCAGAGTGTCCCATCCGCTGTAGGAGTAAAGCGCAGAGTAGAGCGCCAGGGCGATGCTCCCCATCTGAGTAGAAGATCCATGAAAGGCGGCGTCAAGATTCTGCGTGTGACCTGCCAAAGAGCGATTCAAACAGGTTAGCTAAGCTGGCCGTGAATGGCTTCATTATTTGTCCTTTTTCCGCAGTTTTCTTTGTTCATTTACGAGGCTGAGCACTCGCCTTGGGTGTTCTCTGGAGCTCCGCGACTCCAAATCTCTTATTAGTGTTTCTGATTGAAAGCTTTCATTTGTAGTTGGGAGTTCTTTTCTAACCAGTTTCACCACCGTTTTGGTCATTCCGGCGTTATTACCTGAGGACGTGACCTCAGAGGTTGTGAATTGCCGCTAATGACATGACAGGCTTAAAGGCGATTGTTTTAGGCACATCAGAGTTTAGTGAATGCTGATCCAAAAATGACATTATTTTTACAAAATGCAGTTTGTGGGGATGGTACAATGTCAGCTCTGAGGATGTTGATGGAGAAGTAGAGAAGAGAAGGCCAGAAGGAGTTGCATTGCGTTTTTGTGGACCTGGAGAAAGTAGATGACAGGGTGACTGAGAGGAGCTGTGGTATTGTATGAGGAAGTCAGGAGTGGCAGAGAAGTATGTGAGAATAGTAGAGGATATGAAGTGTGACCGTGGTGAGGTAGGAGTGACGAAGGTGGGATTACATCAGGGATCGGCTCTGAGCCCTTTCTTATCTGCAATGGCGATGGACAGGTTGACAGACGAGATTAGACAGGAGTCCCTGATGTTTGCTGATGACATTGTGATCTGTAGCGATAGTAGGGAGCAGGTTGAGGAGACCCTGGAGAGGTGGAGATATGAGAGGAGAGGAATGAAGGTCAGTAGGAACAAGACAGAATACATGTGTGTGAATGAGAGGGAGGTCAGTGGAATGGTGAGGATGAGGGAGTAGAGTTGGCGAAGGTGGATGAGTTTAAATACTTGGGATCAACAGTACAGAGTAATGGGGACTGTGGAAGAGAAGTGAAAAAGAGAGTGCAGGTAGGGTGGAGTGGGTGGAGAAGAGTGTCAGGAGTGATTTGTGACAGACGGATATCAGCAAGTGTGAAAAGGAAGGTCTACAGGACGGTAGTGAGACCAGCTGTGTTATATGGTTTGGAGACGGTGGCACAGGAGACAGAGCTGGAGGTGGCAGAGTTAAAGACGTTAAGATTTGCATTGGGTGTGATGAGGATGGACAGGATTAGAAATGAGGACATTAGAGTGTCAGCTCAAGTTGGACGTCTGGGAGACAAAGTCAGAGAGACGAAATTGCATTGGTTTGGAGAGATGCTGGGTATATTGGGAGAAGGGTGCTAAGGATAGAGCTGCCAGGTAAGAGGAGAAGAGGAAGGCCTCAGAGAAGGTTTATGGATGTGCTGAGAGGGGACATGCAGGTGATGGGTGTGACAGAGCAAGATATAGAGGACAGGAAGAGATGGAAAGAGATGATCTGCTATGGAGACTCCCAATGGGAGCAGCTGAATGAAGAAGAAGGGAATGCAAATCAGATTACACATTTGGAAAAGGGTTAAAAAAAAAAAGCAAATGGCAGTGATTGTCATATTGGAAAACGAAGGAGATAAAGCAGATTAATAAAAGGATGTGACTGGGTTTCATAAGGCAGAATAGTCAGGGTGTGTCTTCAGATCATCGCGTCTACCAGGGATTAACGCTGAAGTGTCTTTGACTTTCACAGGTGGAGCACATCTGGCAGGAGTCAGAGAATAATAATAATTCATTACATTTATATAGCGCTTTTCTCAGTACTCAAAGCACTATCCACACAGGGAGGAACCGAACCCACAATCTTCCACAGTCTCCTTACTGCAAAGCAGCAGCACTACCACTGCGCCACCTGTGAGAACAAAGAGAAGCGAGATTGTGTTGGTGTGGACATGTGCAGAGGAGAGATGAGGGGTATAATGGGAAAAGGATACTAAGGATAGAGCTGCCAGGGAAGAGGAGAAGAGGAAGGACTAACCCAGCGTTTCTCAGCTTTTAAGTATTTGCAACCCGAGTTTTCATAACAATTTTAATCGCGCCCCCCTAATGTTTTTTTGAAAGGATCCCACTAATACCAATTTGTTCTTTTTTAATTAATGGTATATCATAGATGCATATTTTATTATACCTACTTAACTTTTATCAACATTAATCTACCTCTATATTTATTTTTCTAGTATCAGAGTGTAGTTTAAGTTAATTTGTTTTGATTTCAATAGATGGATTTTTCATATTTTCGATTCTTGTTTTCTTTTTTTCACATCTTTACACCCCGCTTTTTGTTACTTCGTGCCCCCTTAAGGGGGGCCCACCCCACAGTTTTAGAACCACTGGCCTAAGACAAGGTTTATGGATGTGGTGAGTGAGGACATGAAGGTGATGGTGTGACAGAACAAGATGTAGAGGACAGAAAGATATGGAAGAAGATGATCCGCTGTGGTGACCCCTAACGGGAGCAGCCGAAAGAAGAAGAAGTAGTTTGTAGGGCTGAGAAAAGATTTTAATCTCATGTTTACATGCAGAGTGAGAGGAAAAACTTTATGATATAATGGAGCATAATGCCTCCCTGAGCTGCACAACAGCAAACGGTGTGAAAAACATCCTTGGGGGAAAAAAAAGAAAATAAATCATAAACAGGAAATCCACTCCCCCTCATGACACTTAGTGTTTACCCCCAGAAAAACGATCCAAAAATGTTGTTTTGTGAAAATGAAACATATGAATACTGTCACGCATGCATTACGTTTATTTTCCTTCATCAAAGGGACTTCCAACATTTGAGATACCAGTGGTTACATTCTTTTCCTTTCTCCAATTGGAGCGCAGAGGGTGAAGTGACTTGCTCAGGGACTTGGTGGGATTTGAAATTCCAAAGTCTTCACAACTACACCGCACCGCCTTCATAATAGAGGATTGCTGTCCGGGCTCACCTAAGGTTGTGGTACCACCCCAGGATGAGAGGGGGCGCCGTTGCTAACAGTCTTGTATCCTTTACTCAAAGGGACATTCATCTGACAAACAATGCAGTTTCATAAAGTTAAAAATATTTATGTTCAAATAAAGTTCTTAATGCCAAAACAAATACACATCACTGAAATTCAAAAAAAGCCTTTGACTTTATTTTTAATAATTAGAGTTGCAGAGAAAGATAGATAAGGAAGGCACTATATGATAGATAGATAGATAGATAGATAGATAGATAGATAGATAGATAGATAGATAGATAGATAGATAGATAGATAGATAGATAGATAGATAGATAGATAGATAGATAGATTTGAAAGGCACTATATGATAGATAGATAGATAGATAGATAGATAGATAGATAGATAGATAGATAGATAGATAGATAGATAGATAGATAGATAGATAGATAGATAGATAGATAGATAGATAGATGTGAAAGGTGCTATATATAATAGATAGATAGATAGATAGATAGATAGATAGATAGATAGATAGATAGATAGATAGATAGATAGATAGATAGATAGATGTGAAAGGTGCTATATAATAGATAGATAGATAGATAGATAGATAGATAGATAGATAGATAGATAGATAGATAGATAGATAGATAGATAGATAGATTTGAAAGGCACTATATATGATAGATAGATAGATAGATAGATAGATAGATAGATAGATAGATAGATAGATAGATAGATAGATAGATAAGGCACTATATGATAGATAGATAGATAGATAGATAGATAGATAGATAGATAGATAGATAGATAGATAGATAGATAGATAGATGTGAAAGGTGCTATATAATAGATAGATAGATAGATAGATAGATAGATAGATAGATAGATAGATAGATAGATAGATAGATGTGAAAGGTGCTATATAATAGATAGATAGATAGATAGATAGATAGATAGATAGATAGATAGATAGATAGATAGATAGATAGATAGATAGATAGATAGATAGATTTGAAAGGCACTATATGATAGATAGATAGATAGATAGATAGATAGATAGATAGATAGATAGATAGATAGATAGATAGATAGATAGATAGATAAGGCACTATATGATAGATAGATAGATAGATAGATAGATAGATAGATAGATAGATAGATAGATAGATAGATAGATAGATAGATAGATAGATAGATAGATTTGAAAGGCGCTATATAATAGATAGATAGATAGATAGATAGATAGATAGATAGATAGATAGATAGATAGATTTGAAAGGCACTATATAATAGATAGATAGATAGATAGATAGATAGATAGATAGATAGATAGATAGATAGATAGATAGATAGATAGATAGATAGATGTGAAAGGTGCTATATAATAGATAGATAGATAAATAGATAGATAGATAGATAGATAGATAGATAGATAGATAGATAGATAGATAGATAGATAGATAGATAGATAGATAGATAGATAGGTGTGAAAGGTGCTATATAATAGATAGATAGATAGATAGATAGATAGATAGATAGATAGATAGATAGATAGATAGATAGATAGATAGATAGATAGATAGATAGATAGATAGATAGATAGATAGATAGGTGTGAAAGGTGCTATATAATAGATAGATAGATAGATAGATAGATAGATAGATAGATAGATAGATAGATAGATAGATAGATAGATAGATAGATAGATTTGAAAGGCACTATATGATAGATAGATAGATAGATAGATAGATAGATAGATAGATAGATAGATAGATAGATAGATAGATAGATAGATAGATAGATAGATAGATAGATAGATAGATAGATAGATGTGAAAGGCGCTATACAGTCAATGGCTGTTCCTTTCTTACCTTGGTTGATCTTCACAATCCCCACAGAGATAATCAGAATGAGGGCGAAGACTTTGGCGTACGTGAAGAGGTCCTGTATGAGGGTCCCCCACTTGACATGGGCACAGTTTATGAAGACCAGGGTACCTGAGTGTCAGGAGGAAAGCCAAAAGCAGAAGGCACATTAAAATGACTCCGGCCCTTTCATTCACTGAGGTGTCATTTTTTCTTTGTCATATGGTAACAAAGTTTCCATTTTGCTCCCCTCATCCCTCGCAGCTGTTTCTGCTTCTTTAGCGAAGGATTTAGTAACAGCTGATGGATTCCATGCATAAAGACAAAGGTCAAAATGGGACAAAGGGAGTTAGCAGTGAGAAAGGAGGCTGCCATGCTATGCCCACATCTGTGCCCTGCTTATTGCTTGCGCCACCACCATCTACCCAAAGCACCATGATGTTCCAACAATGATGGATGGATTAAAAGCCAGAAGTCTGCATGACCATCAGCATCAAGTGACTCTGTGAGAACCCTAACTACAAAGAGGACTATTTCATTTATGTTAGGTAGAATGCCCAGAGGGGACTGGGTGGTCTCGTGGACTTGAACCCCTACAGATTTTATTTTTTTCTCCAGCCGTCTGGAGTTTTTTTTTGTTTTTTCTGTCCACCCTGGCCATCGGACCTTACTCCTTTCTATGTTAACTAATATTGTCTTATTTTAATTTCTTATTTTGTGTTTTATTTTTCTTTTCTTCATTATGTAAAGCACTTTGAGCTACTTTTTGTATGAAAATGTGCTATAGAAATAAACGTTGTTGTTGTTGTTGTCATTCAAACTTGGTTGACATCTGCTTCACTATTCCCAGTAATGTGTGATTTCATTTTTATTTTTGTGTTTATCTTCTCCTTTATCATTCAATTCTTCTACGGTTTGTAACGTTTCTTGTGATGCTGCTCTATGAGAAATAGACTCGATCCTGATTTATTGATTGAGTGATCTACATTGGAGGCAAAGCCTAGAAATGTATGCCAGCATGAGACGCCTCCCACACTAAGAGCTGCTCATTAAACTCTAAAGGGTTACAAATGTCGGGCTGAGTGAGCACAGAGTGGCCACAGACGCCAGCCGGGTGAGACAGGAGGTTGTGCCACACAGACAAGGACACTGAAAGGCAGACTCGGGACGTTTCTACCGCACATTTATTAATAGCCTCAGCAACACGGTCAGCCGTGACGTGGCTCAGCAGCAGCAGCCGGCCGCCTCCGTCGTGTTGGCAGACGGTGGAATGTGCTTTGCTGGTCCCGACTTCCCTGAAAGTGTTGGCTGAACATTTTGTTTTCTCAGGTTTTGCAAATATTGATTAAGCCTGCTGTTGCCTCCAAAGAGAAGGAAACGCTTCATTCATTCATTCATTTATTCTTTTTGTGTTAAAATCAATCAAAGTATAAACGAGAAGCTCTATGAATAAATCACCCAGCGCAGAAATGGCCATCATTTACATGCAGCTGGCTGACATTTTAGTGATGTTCAATGTTATTGTCATGTCGCCACAATGCAAGGACATTCTTCCTTGTACGTCTGTGATAGACGAGGGACAGCCGCACGATACGTACAACAGCACACACTGAGTGCAATACACACATGGACCGTAAAGGTAGACAGACAGTAGATATTGTCACGCGTGTGTACGGCTTAAGGGCTCTGGTGATGGTAATTATCCCCCGAACCAGAAGTTGGCACTGTAGGCTAACGCCTTCTCCCTCCCTCTGCAGAACTGAGAGCCTCTGCACCGCTGCCATCACTTCCATTTCCCGTCCTCTTGCCTGGACCCACCCCTTCCTGCCGAGAGACTACATAACCAGTGAATCGACCCCCTTATTCTCAGTTCTGTTCTGGATAGAACACTTCTTCTTTTTCCATATCTTCCTGTCCTCGTCATCTTACTCTGTCACACCATCGCCTGCATGTCCTCTCTCACCACATCCCTGAACCTTCTCTTAGTCCTTCCTCTTCTCCTCTTCCCTGGCAGCTCTATCCTTAGCATCCTTCTCCCAATAGCCCCAGCATCTCTCCTCTGCACATGTCCAAACCAACGCAATCTTGCCTCTCTGACTTTGTCTCCTAACCGTCCAACTTGAGCTGACCCTCTAATGTCCTCATTTCTAATCCTGTCCATCCTCGTCACACTCAATGCAAATCTTAGCATCTTTAACTCTGCCACCTCCAGCTCTGTCTCCTGTGCCACCGTCTCCAGCCCATATAGCACAGCTGGTCTCACTAATGTCCTGTAGACCTTCCCTTTCACTCTTGCTGATACCCGTCTGTCACCAATCACCACTGACACTCTTCTCCACCCATTCCACCCTGCCTGCACTCTCTTCTTCACCTCTCTTCCACAATCCCCATTACTCTGTACTGTTGATCCCAAGTATTTAAACTCCTCCACCTTCGCCAACTTTACTTCCCTCATCCTTACCATTCTCTCATTCACACACATGTATTCTATCTTGGTGGTCCTACTGACCTTCATTCCTCTCCTCTCATATCTCCACCTCTCCAGGGTGTCTTCAATCTGCTCCCTACTATCGCTACAGATCACAATGTCATCAGCAGACATCACAGTCCATGGTGACTCCTGTCTTATCTCGTCTGTCAACCTGTCCATCACCATTGCAAATAAGAAAGGGCTCAGAGCCGATCCCTGATGTAATCCCACCTCCGTCCCTCCTACCGCAGACCTCACCACGGTCACACTTCCCTCGTACATATCCTGTACAACTCTTACGTACTTCTCTGACACTCCTGACTTCCTCATACAATACCACAACTCCTCTCGAGGCACCCTGTCATATATTTTCTCCAGGCCCACAAAGACACAATGCAACTCTTTCTGGCCTTCTCTAAACTTCTCCATCAACATCCTCAGAGCAAACATCACATCTGTGGTGCTCTTTCTTGGCATGAAACCATCCTGCTGCTCACTAATCATCACCTCACTTCTTAACTGAGCTTCCACTACTCTTTCCCATAACTTCATGCTGTGGCTCATCAATTTTATCCCCCTGTAGTAACTACAGTCCTGCACATCCCCCTTATTCTTAAATATCGGCACCAGTACACTTCTTCTCCACTCCTCAGGCATCCTCTCACTTTCTAAGATTCCATTAAACAATCTGGTTAAAAACTCCACTGCCATCTCTCCTAAACACCTCCATGCTTCCATAGGTATGTCATCTGGACCAACGGCCTTTCCGTTCTTCATCCTCCTAATCTCTGTCCTTACTTCCTCCTTGGTAATCCGTTGCATTTCCTGAGTCACTATCTCCACATCATCCAACCTTCTCTCTTCTCTCTCTTGTTCTCTTCATTCATCAGCCTCTCAAAGTACTCTTTCCATCTACTCAACATGCTCTCCTCACTTGTGAGTACATTTCCATCTTTATCCTTTATCACTCTAACCTGTTGCTCATCTTTCCCAGCTCGGCCCCCTCTCTGTAGCCCACTGGTCCTTTTCTCCCTCCTTAGTGTCCAACCTCTCATACAACTCATCATATGCCTTTTCTTTAGCCTTCACCACCTCTCTCTTCACCTTGTGGCTTATCTCCTTGTACTCTTGTCTACTTTCTACAACTCTCTGACTATCCCACTTCTTCTTTGCCATCCTCTTCTTCTGTATTCTCTCCTGTACTTCCACCACCAGGTCTCCTTTTTATTTACCACCAATATTTAGTAACTCAGAAAGACAGAGAAAGGAGAAGAATGACTCACAGAAACTGCCCGAGGTCAGAGAAGGGGGAACACCTGTTGTTTGAAGGCCAATTAGGAAATAAGGGAAGCCAAGAATGAAGACAAGTGATAAGCTGAGAACAATATTGGTGGCCAAGAAAGGGCCCGGGAGAAGCCAGCTGGAGTAAGGAGTCAGAATAGACAACAAAGGCATTGTTACGAGCGAGGTCAAGATGATAAGAGATGAGTATAGAGACTGTGATTTTTGGCTTGCTCGGGGATGAACTCTGTTTGGCCTAATTGGGTTGAGTCTGTGTGATCGGTTGTTGCAATAAACCTAATGACTCTGTTCGCCTCTCCTCTGACTCCTAGAGCCTTCTTTCAAGGTGAGAATCTTCGGCGTATTTTATGCTCCCACAGTTATGATGAACCTGGAGAGGTGGAGATACGCACTGGAGAGAAGGAGAATGACAGTCGGTAGGAGTAAGACGGGGTACATGTGCGTGAATGAGAGGGAAGATGGTGGAATGGTGCGACTGTAAGGGGCAGAGGTAGTGAAGGTCGACCAATTTAAATATTTGGGTTCAGCGGGTTCTTTATATAACGGGATAACACTTTTAGACTCCCATCTTTATGAATTTCCCCAGTGTGCAGAGATTTTCGAAAAATGTGTGCCAAAGGTTCCAATCTCCACTCGCTAACCTTAACCTTAAGGACTCTTTGCTATTTGTGATCTGGTCCGTGTCATTTGTTAGACTTCAGCCTGTTTAACCTACACTACACTTCTCCCTCTACAATTTCCAAGTCACTCAGCACCTCCTTAGTAGTCCCTGTTACCGCTGGAGGTTATCGGCTTCTTCTCACGTTTCAATAAAGTGCAACGTTAAAGAGTTTGCTGTTTCCGTGTCTGTATATTTTAATTATTGTTTGCTCCTTATATTTCTTCTCCTCCACCTTAACTGTTCTTTCAGTAACTGTACCACGGAATGAATCTCATTGGGTCGTCTATCACCATTTCTGAAGTATTTCTCTCCTTTTTCGCTTTCTTAAAGCCCCTTTGAACCAGCCAAGCATCTCCTCGACTGCCTCCACACTCAAACGCTCACCCCAAGCGTCTGCTCAAAGTTTTTTCCCCTACTACAATTAACTTTAACTCTTTTTGTTTTAGAATATGCACTCAGTTAAAACACAGTGCAATTGATGATATTACAATTATACTTTCAGCAGAAAACCGATGGATGGATTATGATGAAAGGCACTATAAAGACATTTACAGTGCTATGCGCTGTTGGATGATGGATAGAAATCACTAAATGGCAGACTCACCCGCTAGCCCTGAACCTAAGTGAGTGAACTCACATATGTGGACTTGAACCTGAATGAATAATAATCACCTGCACTGATGGTGAGTGATGTGAAAGGCGTTATATAAAATACTCTTCTTTATGTGGCTCACTTCCTTAGTTCCTCAAGGTGTCTCATTGCCTGGCTGCTCTTTAAATAAAGTTTACGCAGATCAGTGATGGAGGCTGAGGGTCAGGGAGGCACATTAGACACTACACTAGACTATAACTCTAGACACCACTAGAGAGAGCTCAAGGATGATGTGCCTCTTAATGTGAGCAGGAATATGCCCAGTGGTAGAGTGGATCCCCATCCAGGCTGAAGCCTTAGGCTGCCATTAGAAAAATGACGGATGGATTATGATGAAAGGCACTATAAAGACTTTTACGGTATTATGTGCTGTTGTATGATGGGTAGTAGTCACTAGATGCCAGACTTACACTCAGTAGCCATGACATAAATAAGTAAATTTACATATGTGGACTTGAACCTTGATGAATAATAATTATCTGCACCAATGCTGATTGACGTGAAAGGCACTATATAAAATACAAGATGCATTCATCAGTTCATTTAGTCAGTGTGTGAATGTCAGCATGAATGTGCTCTGTGGTGGACTGGCATCCCATCCAGGCTGATTCCTTATGCTACCGTTCGAAAAAAGGATGGATAGATTATGATGAAAGGCACTATAAAGACTTTTACAGTACTATGTGCTGTTGCATGATGGGTAGTAGTCACTAGATGGCAGACTTACACTCAGTAGCCATGACATAAATAAGTAAATTCACATATATGGACTTGAACCTTGATGAATAATAATTATCTGCACCAATGCTGATTGATGTGAAAGGCGCTATATAAAATACAAGATGCGTTGATCAGTTCATTTAGTCAGTGTGTGAATGTCAGCATGAATGTGCTCTGTGGTGGACTGGCATCCCATCCAGGCTGATTCCTTATGCTACCGTTCGAAAAAAGAATGGATAGATTATGATGAAAGGCACTATAAAGACTTTTACTGTACTGTGCGCAGTTGCATGATGGACAGAAGTCACTAGATGGCAGACTCACACTCACTAGCCATGACATAATTAAGTAAATTCACATATGTAGGTTTGAACCTTGATGAATAATAATTATCTGCACCAATGGTGATTGACGGGAAAGGCGCTATATAAAATACAAGATGTGTTCATCAGTTCATTTAGTCAGTGTGTGGATGTCGGCATGAATGTGCCCTGTGGTGGACTGGCAACTCATCCAGGCTGATACCTTACGCTGCCATTAGGAAAAAGGATGGATGGATGGATTGTGATGAAAGGCACTATAAAGACTCATATGGTACTCTGTGTTGCTGCATCATGGATTGAAATTAATAAATGACAGACTCACTAGCCCTGACCTAAGGGAGTCAACTCACAAATATAGAGTTGTGCCTGTTTGAATAATAATCAATGGTGATTGACATGAAAGGCGCTATATAATAAACAAGGTGCTCTTGTCTCATTATTTAGTCAGTGTGTGTGTGTGTGTTTATGAATGTGGCACGCCATCCAGGCTTACACTTTATGCTTTCAATTGAAAACAGATGGATGGATTATAATGAAAGGCGCTATAAAGACTCATATGGTACTATGCATTGTTGAATGAATGATAGACTAAATGGCAGGTTCACTAGCCCTGACCGAAGTGTGTAAACTCACATATGAGTACTTAAATTGGCATGAAAGGTGCTATATAAAGTAGTGCTCTTTATTTAGTTTGTGCGGCACACTGCCTTAGTCCCTCAGCTACATAAATGACTGCTCTTTGAATGATGAAGGCTGCGTGTCAGGACAGTAAAGACACCACTAGAGGGAGCTGCAATATAATTATCTGTACTGATGGTGTATGATGTGAAAGGCGCTATATAAAACACAAGATGCTTTCATCTCTTTATTTAGTGCATGAATGTGCCCCATGCAGATTTTCAAAAGATGAATGGATGGAGTGCAATGAAAGGCGCTATACACATTAATGATTCTGCATGGCCTGCCCACACTTTTCACATGCAAGTGTCATGGTGTCTGCTGTTGTTCACTGTAATGTTGTCCTTTACAAATCAACCCACCCCCACAGAGGGTTGCCACAGACCATCTGGAAGGTTCTACTCACAGATGCACGCAGCCGCAATCAGCCGCACGGCTTCATAAGGTGGCTCACAGGATGGGAAGATGGCCTGCACCACGTAATTGGCGAACGTGATGGCGATGATGGCCTGCGAGGAAGGCTCGATGATGAGGATGGATGACCAAAGTCGGATGAAGGCAGTGAACCCACCAAATGCCTCCAGGATGTACGAGTAGCTGGCCCCCGACTTTGGGATGGTTGTCCCAAGTTCAGCGTAGCAAAGGGCCCCAATCAGAGAGAAGAGTCCTCCGAGCGCCCAGATAACCAGCGACAGTCCGTAGGAGGCGCTATATGTCAAAACACCCTTGGGCGAGACGAATATCCCCGAGCCGATCATGTTGCCCACAATCAGGCAGATGCCGTTGATTAAGGTGATTTCCTTTTTCATTTGCATTTTATCTTCTCTGGTCTCTTGCTCTGCCACCTGTGAGGGGTCATCGCTTCTCCTGTCCACGTGGGCACAGCAAGCGTCCCTGCACATGCCCATGCTGGCCCAGGCCTTCAGTTTCATTGAAAAGCTGTGGGAGCTCAAAAAGGAAAGAAAAATGAGAGATTAGCAATGAGCACTGCCCTCTGTTTGGGACAGCTGCCCAGTCAGTCTTTCCTCCATTGCCATGAAAGGGCACATTGTATGCTTATATAGCGCCTTTCAAAACAGACTGAAGCAAAGCCCAGATACATGGAAAGGATTCCTTAAAGACCATTGGTGTACTGGAAAGGAACAAAGGAAGACGAGTCAGTGGGGCAACAGAGCCGGGCAGAGCCACTGACCAGAAGGGGGAGCCAATGAGCTGAATGAGCGGGCATTGGCAGGAGGTGCCAGGAAGTTGAGGGCAGGGGTGGCCTGTCACAGATCTGAAGACCTGGGTTCAAACCTCACTCACTGCCTGCAGGACTGGTGGTGGAGTAACGGAGGAAGGTGGGACTTCTATACAGTGCATCCAGAAAGTATTCCCAGCACATCATTTTTTCCACATTTTGTTATGTTACAGCCTTATTCCAAAATGGATTAAATTCATTTTTTTCCTCAGAATTCTACACACAACACCCCATAATGACAACGTGAAAAAAGTTTACTTGAGATTTTAGCAAATTTATTAAAAATAAAAAAACTGAGAAATCCCAGGTCCATAAGTATTCACAGCCTTTGCCTTGAAGCTCAAAATTGAGCTCAGGTGCCTCCTGTTTCCCCTGATCATCCTTGAGATGTTTCTGCAGCTTCATTGGAGTCCACCTGTGGTAAATTCAGTTGATTGGACATGATTTGGAAAGGCACACACCTGTCTATAGAAGGTCCCACAGTTGACAGTTCATGTCAGAGCACAAACCAAGCATGAAGTCAAAGGAATTGTCTGTAGACCTCCGAGACAGGATTGTCTCGAGGCACAAATCTGGGGAAGGTTACAGAAAAATGCCTGCTGCTTTGAAGGTCCCAATGAGCACAGTGGCCTCCATCATCTGTAAGTGGAAGAAGTTCGAAACCACCAGGACTCTTCCTAGAGCTGGCCAGCCATCTAAACTGAGCAATCAGAGGAGAAGGGCCTTAGTCAGGGAGGTGAGCAAGAACCCGATGGTCACTCTGTCAGAGCTCCAGAGGTCCTCTGTGGAGAGAGGAGAACCTTCCAGAAGGACAACCATCTCTGCAGCAATCCACCAATCAGGCCTGTGTGGTAGAGTGGCCAGACGGAAGCCACTCCTTAGTAAAAGGCACATGGCAGCCCGCCTGGAGTTTGCCAAAAGGCACCTGAAGGACTCTCAGACCATGAGAAAGAAAATTCTCTGGTCTGATGAGACAAAGATTGAACTGTTTGGTGTGAATGCCAGGAGTCACGTTTGGAGGAAACCAGGCAGCGCTCATCACCAGGCCAATACCAATACAGTGAAGCATGGTGGTGGCAGCATCATGCTGTGGAGAACTGGGAGACTAGTCAGGATAAAGTGAAAGATGACTGCAGCAATGTACAGAGACATCCTGGATGAAAACCTGCTCCAGAGCACTCTTGACCTCAGACTGGGGCGACAGTTCATCTTTCAGCAGGACAACGACCCTAAGCACACAGCCAAGATATCAAAGGAGTGGCTTCAGGACAACTCTGTGAATGTCCTTGAGTGGCCCAGCCAGAGCCCAGACTTGAATCCGATTGAACATCTCTGGAGAGATCTTAAAATGGCTGTGCACCGACGCTTCCCATCCAACCTGATGGAGCTTGAGAGGTGCTGCAAAGAGGAATGAGCCAAACTGGCCAAGGATAGGTGTGCCAAGCTTGTGGCATCATATTCAACAAGACTTGAGGCTGGAATTGCTGCCAAAGGGGCATCGACAAAGTATTGAGCAAAGGCTGTGAATACTTATGGACATGTGCTTTCTCAGTTTTTTTTATTTTTAATGAATTTGCAAAAATCTCAAGTAAACTTTTTTCACGTTGTCATTATGGGGTGTTGTGTGCAGAATTCTGAGGAAAAAAATGAATTTAATCCATTTGGGAATAAGGCTGTAACGTAACAAAATGTGGAAAAAGTGATGAAGCGCTGGGAATACTTTCTGGATGCACTGTACTTCTTAACTGGGGGAATTCATTTTAATTCTAACCAAAGGTGAAAAAAATACAGTAAGTCAGTCAGTAAGTCAGTCAGTCATCTTTGAACCCACTTAGTCCTGCACAGGGTCACGGGGGTCTGCTGGAGCCAATCCCAGCTAGAATAGGGAGCAAGGCAGGAACAAATCCTGGACAGGACACCAGGCCATCACAGGGCTAACACACACACACCACAATCACACAAACACCACCCCCCCACACAACCCTATCCCAAACACACACTCACACGTAAAGTCATCCCTGATGGAGGATTGCAGGAATGGTCGGGTAGAAGGGTCCTTTCATCGGATTGGCTGGCCCAGCGCTGACTCAGCTGTGGAACGGCCAATAGGGGGAGGCGGCTTGATAGCCGAGGTCTCCAGGACTCGTATTATGGGATATCATCCATCCATTATCCAAACCGCTTTATCCGAACTACAGGGTCACGGGGGTCTGCTGGAGCCAATCCCAGCCAACACAGGGTGCAAGGCAGGAAAGAAACCCCAGGCAGGGCGCCAGCCCACCACAGATGGGATATCATCTACTGTTAAATTCTGCTCTTTACTTGTAATATTTTATATTGTATTGAGGGTGACTTGTGTTCTGTTCTGTGTATTGTGTTATGTTGACCCCCACTGCACGCCCAGCCTACCTGGAAGGGGGTCTCTCTTTGAACTGCCTTTCCCAAGGTGTCTTCCATTTTTTTTTCCTCCCTATAATGGTTTTCCTTCCTTGTCTTCTTAGAGAGTCAAGGCTGGGGGGGCTGTCAAGAGGCAGGGCCTGTTAAAGCCTTTTGTGGCCCTCCTTGTGTGATTTTGGGCTACGTTGTATTGTATTGTATTGTATTTGCACCAATCACACACACACCAAGCACACACCAGGCCAGGGCCACTTCATCCATCCATCCATCCATCCATTATCCAACCCGCTATATCCTAACTACAGGGTCACGGGGGCCTGCTGGAGCCAATCCCAGCCAACACAGAGTGCAAGGCAGGAAAGAAACCCCGGGTAGGGAGCCAGCCCTCCGCAGGGCACACACACACACCAAGCACACACTAGGGACTATTTAGAATCACCAATGCACTGTGGGAGGAAACCCATGCAGACAATGGGAGAACATGCAGACTCCATGCAGGGAGGACCCGAGAAGCGAACCCAGGTCTCCTTACTGCGTGGCGGTACCCACTGTGCCACCGTGCCGCCCGGCCAATTCATTCCTTGTCAATTTTATTAGCTCACATTTCTATCACACAGCACAAAGAATACTCAGTGGATTCAGAAAGTCTTTAGCCCCCCTTAACATAACATTAAATGGAAAGATTTGCCATTTTTGCCCATCAATCTACGCTCAATAACGTAGGACAAATAAAACGCCTGCTGTCAGAAAGGTGTGCAAATTTCTTAAAAATCAAAAAGTGAAACCTCTCATTCCTAGATGTTTTCAGACCCTCATGTCAGTACTTTGTAGAAGCCCCCTTTGGTAGCCATTGCAGCTTCAAGTCTTCTTGGGTTAAAACTTGATAAGCTTTGCCCTCCTGGATTTGGGCAGTTGATCACATTCCCATGGCGGAGTGGTGGCTCTGGGGCGAGGGATCTGCGCTGCTTGGAATCTCGTTGGAATCCCCTTAACCTGCAGTCGCTCCATCTGGCATGTGACGTTAATCTATCAGGAGGTCCTCCAACTTGCCAGAGAAAATGTGGGAGTTGGTGGCAGTGCACAGCTGCACTCGGGTCCTAATTTGGAATCCCAAGGTGGCTCGTCGTGTGCTGCATCACTGCAGGCTCCCAATCTCTCTCTCATTCCCTCATTCTCTCATTTTAAGGGAAAATTTCACACAAACATTAGGAAGTTTGTCTTCACACAGTGAACCACAGACACTTGGAATAGGTGACCAAGCAGTGTGGTGGACAGGAGGACCCTAGGGACTTTTAGAATTTGACTTGATGTTTTTTTGGAAGAAATAAGTGGACAGGACTGGTGAGCTTTGTTGGGCTGAATGGCCTGTTCTTGTCTAGAGTGTTCTAATGTTCCATTCTGATCTTCTCAAGCTCCATTAGATTGGACAGGGAGTGTCTTCATGTCCCTCCACAGATATTCTATGGGGCTTAAGTCTGGACTTTAGCTGGATCACTCAAGTATGCCCAAGCCTCCCTACCGCTGTCCAGGCTTTATGCTTTGGGTTGTTGAACTGTCTCTCCATTCTGAGGTGGTGTGCACTGTGGACCTCTCTGTATTTGGCTCTATTCGTCCTTCCCTCAATTCTGATCGGTCTCTCTGTCCCCCATGGCGTGATGCTGCTACCACCATATTTCACAGTAGGGTCGAGATTAAGCCTGGGGTGAGCAGTTCCTAGTCCTTACCACACAAGGTGCTTGAAGTTCTGCTTAAAGAGGTCCTAACTTTTGTCTCATCAGACCAGAGGGTCTTTAATCTCAAGTGTTTCACTCAAGGTTGGCTTCCATCTAGCCACCTGACTGGTGGGCTGCAGCTGAGATGGCTGTCCTTCCAACAGGTTCTCCCATTTCAGTAGATGACTTCTGCTGGAGTGACCATTAGGTTTTGGGTCACCTCCCTGACCAAAACTCTTCTTGGCCTGGTTACTCAGATTGGCTGAATTGTCAACTCTAGGAAGAGTCCTGGAGGTTCCAAACTTCTTTAATTTCTCAGTTTCTGAGGCCACTGAGTTACTGGAGTGACTCAAAGCTGTGATCTCCTGGTCCTGATTGATGCCTCACCACAATTTGATTATGGTGGTCTATGGAGAGTTCCTTGGACTTCATGGTTTGATTTGTGTCCCGACATGCAGTGTGAATTGTGGGACCTTCTAGACACAGGGACACGTGTGGGCCTTTCTAAGTGATGTCCAATAAATTCAGTAGGCCTCCACTCAAGTTCTAGAAACATCTCAAGGTGGTGCAGTAGTAGCACTGCTGCTTTGCAATACGAAGGTCGTGGGTTCGCTTCCTGGGTCTTTCCTGCATGGAGAGTGCTTTTGAGTAGTGAGAAAAGTGTTATATAAATATAAAGAATTATTATTATTATTATTGAATAAAGCGAACAGGAGGGGCACAGCCAAAGGGGTCTGAACACTTCAAGGAAGGAGAGATTTCAGTTTGGGATTTTCAATTAACTGCCAGACCTTCCTGAAAACGTGTTGTCACTTTGTCACTGTGGGTTAGTGAGTGATGGGCATAAATGGCAAAAATCTCCATTTTAAAGTGCAATCGACCACACGAGGAATAAAGCGTGCAAAAAGTGAAGGGGGCAGAATGCGCAAAGAATCAGCGGCAAATATCACGAAGAGTAAATCACAAAGTAAAAAAGGCGACTTGAAAATGACGCGGTGACCGCAACTGGGAGAAGCCGACGCGATACGACGTGTCTGCAAAGGTTTATGGGTAATCTGAACACACACACACACACACACAACGCAACGCCCTGTCAAAGGAAGATGGACACTCTGCTGTGGGGTTACAGCATTGCAGGGACGTGCAGCCAGGGGAGGCGTCATTGTATAAAATCTAATAATCCATCCATCATCCAACCCGCTATATCCTAACTACAGGGTCACGGGGGTCTGCTGGAGCCAATCCCAGTCAACACAGGGCGCAAGGCAGGAAACAAACCCACCAAGCACAGACTAGGGACAATTTGGAATCATCAATGCACCTAACCTGCATGTCTTTGGACTGTGGGAGGAAACGGGAGCACCCGAGGAGAACATGCAAACTCCACACAGGGAGGACCCGGGAAGTGAACCCAGGTCTCCTAACTGCGAAGCACCAGCGCTACCCACTGCGCCACCGTGCCACCCTAAAATAAATGTGTCGATAAATTTGTTTTCTGTATGATTCCAATAATTCTGATAATTTTTATAGTCAAAATCGCTGAATTGGCGCATTTCCTGTTCAAATACATCAGAGAAACGCGATGTGCGGCAGCGATGATCCTCACCTCCCCTCGGACTGCGTTGTCCTCACACACTGACGAGATTGGTGCGTGCGATTGGCACGTGCCTGTCGCTGTCTCTCTGTATGTCACCAATATGAGGTGTGCACACGTGTTTATTATACACCCTGACTTTGCACAGTCTGGCTAATATTTTTAAAGATTGTGCGCGACATATTTAGTCTTGCTGATCGGATATAAAGCCGCAGTGAGAAGGCTCGAGGCGAGTGAGGCAGACAGTACCGTGCTGTCCTGAAGAGGGCGCATGTGAGCCCAACAGACGCTCGTTGCAGCAGGCGCGGAGGCGCCAATACGTTAGCGACATCAGAAAGTCAAGTGCACGGCAGCGCTCCGTTTACTTTTATTATATGTTCTGATTGACTACCAAAATGGAAGATTAAGACATTTAAAACTAAAGGAAAATAAGGAGGACTTTTACAAGAAAGTGACGGAGATCATCGTGGAGGATAGGCGCGTGGACTTTAATTACAAATAAAGGTATAAGACTAATTAAACGGTTTTCAATTTTATAAAAAAAAAAATGGGATCAGGCTAAGAAAAAAAAATCCAATATTTAAAAATTAAATTTTGACCTTAAATAAAATATTCTTTTGCTTTTCTTGTTATCCTTTTGTTGAGCAGTCTGTATTAAAATTGATTAAAGCGTCAGAATTAAAAGCCTTTAAAAACAACTAAATATTTCAATGAAGGTCAAAATTGAAATCGGATTTTTTTTTTGTACGCCACTCTATACTTTCTTTTGTATTAAATGAGTGTGAATTGTGGAATTGCAACGGCAAATTTGGAACACATGGAGGGTGAGGAGCAGATGCGCTCTCTCTGTCTCGCCGCTATAAACGTAACGTTCTTTAATAGCCAGATATGCGCCTTACCTGTGTGTGTGTGTAAAGAATGAGATTTTTTTTTGTTCTTTATTTTTCCTTATACAATTTCTGTTATTAGGAATTTGTTAGTTTTCGCATACACTGAAAAAAGTATAACATTGATGTTGTTCATTCAACGTAAATTTTCTCTTTCAAGCAATTTAAAATTAGTCATTTAGTGTTCATCCATCCATTTTCCAACCCGCTGAATCCGAACACAGGGTCACGGGGGTCAGCTGAAGCCAATCCCAGCCAACACAGGGCACAAGGCAGGGAACCAATCCCGGGCAGGGTGCCAACCCACCACAGGACACACACAAACAGACCCACACACCAAGCACACACTAGGGCCAATTTAGAATCGCCAGTCCACCTAACCTGCATGTCTTTGGACTGTGGGAGGAAACCTGAGCGCCCTGAGGAAACCCACGCAGACACGGGGAGAACATGCTTGTAGCTTGAAATATTTGGTTTCAGATCTCTATCAAAGTAAAAAAAATTGTTTGTACCAAAGTAGGTTATGGTGGAGGGAATAAACGTAGAAATCCTATTTCCATCCCGCTAAATCCGAACACAGCCAATCCCAGCTAACACAAGGCAGGAACCAATCCCGGGCAGGGTGCCAACCCACCACAGGACACACACCCAGCGCCAATTTAGAATCGCCAATCCACCTAACCTGCATGTCTTTGGAATGGGGAGAACATGCAAACTCCACGCAGGGAGGACCCGGGAAGCGAACCCAGACGGGTCTCCTAACTGCGAGGCAGCAGCGCTACCACTGCACCACCGTGCCACCCAATCCAATTTCAGTTAACATAATATTTTAGTTTGTTCATGTGCTGTGTTTGAGGGGCCATTTGTATATTCTTCCAGTTGAACTTTCCAGCGTGCTGGCTTTTCAACTGCCAAACAAGAAGAACAACTTAAAAAATAGATTTAGTATAAAACAAGTGAATTGCATCCAATCACTCTAAATGATTTGCCTCAACTTAAAAATTGTGGGATCAATAAGCTAAAAAGAATGATACTGTATTGGTTCAGATTGAAAATATTAAGTGTGAATCATCACCTTTTTTTTTCAGTGTACCCCTTGGGGTCAGAGCGCAACTACAGGTTCAGGGTCTTGCTCGAGGGCCCAGCAGAGTAGGATCTCTTTTGGCAGTGATGGAAATTCGAACCGGCAACCTTCTGGATACCAGCACAGATCCTTAGCCTCAGAGCCACCACTCCGCTCCATTTAAAACATAACCAGTAGTCAATGTGCAGGCTGGCTGACAATATGAATAGTGAACAAGCCGATCTCTGGGGTTCATAGATTTGTAAATCTGCAGACTCTGACCAGCCATGAACCTCACCGCACGTCACTGCACCATTGTAGAATAACACGACATAATCGGCCGAGGGAGGGACACCTGCTGAAGGAGGTGATGGGGAAACTGCATAACGCACCGGTGAGGCCAAATCTGGAGTCCGCTGGGGAGGTTTGGACTCCATAAAGACATAGCAGTGCTAGAGAAGTCCAGAGAAAAGCGAGGAGTCTAATTACAGGGAATGAGTTATGAGGAAAGACAAAAGGAGCTGAGAGGAGAGAAGACTGAAGTGTTTCGGGAAGGAATTAGTGCTGTGGGTCGAGACAGTGACTTTAAAATGAGTACAGTGGGAAACCCGTGAAGGAGAAATTTGACACAAACATCAGGAAGAGAACCACAGACACCTGGAATAAGTGGCCGAGTGGTGTGGTGGACAGCAGGACTTTAGGGACCTACAAAAAAAACTCGACTTGATGTGACTTGACCCGACATGAGAGGGTGGGCATCAAACTAAAAGAAGTGGCAGTTCAGGGTGTGGTGTGTAGATGGGGGCAGACACATGAAGGAGAGGGTGATGGTGCGAGGAACCTCATCAGAAGGGGCCACTGCTATTTTTAATATCTATAAATGATTTAGATAGAAATATTAGTAACAAGCTGGTGAAGTTTGCAGATACCAAGATAGGTGGAATAGCAGATAATCAAGAATCTGTTATACAGTATCTTGGACAGCAGACAGGCTTGGGCAGATTTGTGGCAGATGAAATTTAATGTCAGTAAATGTAAAGATTTACACATAGGAAGTAAAAATGTGAGGTTTGAATACACAATGGAGGTCTGAAAATCGAGAGTACACCTTATGAGAAGGATTTAGGAGTCATAGAGGACTCTAAGCTATCGACTTCCAGACAGAGTTCAGAAGCCATTAAGAAGTCTAACAGAATGTCAGGTTATATAGCGCCTTGATGTGTGGAGTACAAGTCACAGGAGGTTCTGCTCAAGCTTTATAACACACTGGTGAGGCCTTATCTGGAGTCCTGGGTGCAGTTTTGGTTTCCAGGCTACAAAAAGGACATAGCAGCACAAGAGAAGGTCTAGAGAAGACCAATTAGGCTGATTGAGGGCTACAGGGGATGAAGAGGAGACCTGACTGAAGTGTTTAAAATGATGAAGGGAATTAGTCCAGTGGATCGAGAAGGCTATTTTAAAATGAGTTCATCAAGAACATGGGGACACAGTTGGAAACTTGTGAAGGGTAAATTTCGCACAAACATTAGGAAGTTTTTCTTTACACAAAGAACGATAGACACTTGGAATAAGCGACCAAGTAGTGTGGTGGACAGGAGGTCTTTAGGGACTTTCAAAACTCGACT
The DNA here is from genome assembly GCF_900747795.2 of Erpetoichthys calabaricus. Lineage (NCBI taxonomy): Eukaryota > Metazoa > Chordata > Cladistia > Polypteriformes > Polypteridae > Erpetoichthys > Erpetoichthys calabaricus. The sequence goes on from NC_041399.2 coordinate 4,454,102, forward strand.
TGATGTTAGTTTAGAAGAAATAAGTGGAAAGGACTGGCGAGCTTTGTTGGGCTGAATGGCATGTTCTCGTCCAGATTGTTCAAATGTTCTAATGTAGCCTCCTTAGCATTAGACCCGAGCGTTACTTGTGCTGTGAAAACCGTGCTAAAATCGTTAGTCCCGAGTGTCACTCAGGTAACTGTAAAGATGCGTCTTGCGTAAGAATCACTGGGGCTGTCAAAGTGCTGATGTTCTTTGGTGTAATTAGTTTTCACTAATTATGAAATATCTGCACTTTACTAACAATGAAGACTTTGATGAGAATATCCATGCAGCACCCAAAATGAAGACAATTTGGGAGATATACCAGGCCATTATAGTGAAATTTCAGACTGCGATGTCAGCATTGATGAAAGTCTCATGGCTTGTAAGGGTAGACTGTCATGGATACAGAACATCACGTCAAAAAGATCAAGACTTGGTATGAAGCTTTACGAGCGTTGTGAATCTAAAATGGCATACATTTGGAATTCAGTTCTATACGCAGGGAAAGGGACAATGTTTGATCCGAAATACAATCAGTCCGGTGTTGCTACGTCCTCAGTGCTGACTTTGATAGCCACTCTGACAGATCAGGGTGACTGTGTAACCAGGGGCAGTTTTAATACTTTGCCAGAGCTCTTTGACATCTTGCTGCAAGGAAAGACTGACACATATAGGATGGTGTGTCCCAACCATCATGGCCTGAAGACTCTGGGAGAGCAAAATGACAGTGAGGTGCGCTAGTAGCCTGGCAAAAGGGTAAAGTGCTGGCACTGAAATGGAAGGACAAGGAAGATGTTTGTCTTCTTAGCACCGTAAATAATGCGGCTAAAGGCAACAAGCAGGTCACGAAGCCTTGTGCTGTGCTTGACTGCAGTAGCACGATGGGCGGCGGAGATCATGAGGAACAAGAATTGACTTTTTGCCCCGCTTTGTGGATGCAACAAAAGAAAAACTACAAAAAGATATGTCGTCATCTGGTGGAACAGCGCATTTGGAGCGCATTGATGTTATACAAACGAAAAGCTGAGTCTCACGCAAACTTTACATGCCAGTGTAAGAGCCATTTGCTAGTCACTTAGGTTACGTCAAGTCAAGTCGATAGTTAAGTTAAATGTTTGCCTAAAAAAAGTGCATCGTCTAAGAGAGTTTCTAATAACCCCGACAAGCTGAATCAACGTGGTTCTTGAGGCTGATCCTCCACATTAGCTGTGAACCCCCCAATCTCGCTGAGATGGCACAGGTGGTGAACCAGCTGAGGGGAGGGAAGGCTGCAAGGATCTGTAGTATCCAGGGGTGCACTTCTCCAGGCTGGTGGTCAGGCTGTCCTCCTGGCATTGCAAGCAATCTTTGCTTCCATTAGGGAGACGGGCGTCATCCCAACTGACTGGAAAATGGGACTCGTTGTCCCTATCTGGAAAAGGAAGGAAGGGTGATCACCTGGGGCCTCATATATAAATGTTGCATACGCCCGTTTCCACGCTCACATTGTGATGTATAAAAACTAAACTTGGCACATTTTCATGCCAGATCAATCCCTGGTGTACGCAAGTTCTTCGCTCGGTTTTGCAAACTGGCGGCACCCAGCATCAAAGCAGTGCTACTGGTCCTGTGTGGTTTCCCTTTCTTTTTCAGATCCACATCCCTGACGCGGCTTTATAAATACACTGAAATGAACCGCATATTGTTTATTAGTTTAATGCATCTGATTGTAATTAACCTGCAACAATATAATGGTACACAGAATGGCCAAACTATTCTAAATACCACAGCTGCTTTAGCGTTATTACTCTCACTGCACCACTCGGAGTATTTTAACCCACTGTATCTGAGTGTGCAATCACAGCTGTACAGCTCTATGGCAGATTGTGTCAAGAGTGGGGAGAAATATCAGGATGCAGCATCAAGCACACGTGCGTCAGCCATGCACACAGTCTATTTGAACTTCTCCCGATCGGTAAACGCTTCAGAGCCTTTCCTGTACGGACCTTGCGGTTCACAAACAGTTTCATCCCAAGAACTATAAATGCACTCAGTCCATCAAGTTCTCCCGGTAGAACTGTTAGTACTTAGAAGTACAATCACCTCACTGTAAACTTGAACTACAGTTGTAATGTTGCACAACCTGAGCAACTGTTGTTGTTGTTGTTCCTCCATCTCCATTGGGATGGCACGGTGGTGCAGTGGTAGTGCTGTTGCCTCGCAGCTAGAAGACCCGGGTTTGCTTCCCAGGTCCTCCCTGCGTGGAGTTTGCATGTTCTTCCCGTGTCTGCGTGGGTTTCCTCCGGGTGCTCTGGTTTCCTCCCACAGTCCAAAGACATGCAAGTTAGGTGCATTGGCGATCCGAAATTGTGTGTGTCCTGCGGTAAGTTGGCATCCTGTCTGGGGTTTGTTCCTGCCTTGCTCCCTGGGATTGGCTCCAGCAGACCCCCATGACCCTGTAGTTAAGATATAGCGGATTGGATAATGGATGGATGGATATTTTACCATTTTTTAGGAAAATAAGTTTATGGAAGATTTACATATTGAATCTCATTGTACCATACTATAACAATAAAGGAATTCAATTCAATAGAACAAGTCGATTTAGATTTCCAGGCGCTATCTTCATGGAGCTCTTGATATCATTTTAAAAATGAAATGCTGTAAAGTATATATATTACATTATACTAATACATTTTACCTCCATTTAAATAATATATATTGTTAATAATTAAACACGTGTGGACACAGTGTCGCAGCGCTAGCGATGAGCTGGCACTCCGTTCACGGATTGTTCCTGCCTCATGCTGTATTCTTGCTGGGGTTGGTGTGACACTGGAAGGATAGATGGATAGAATAATTAAACACTTACAACGAAGATATTTCAATGTTCCTTAAAAGTTTTGAAGAATCGGCGTTCTAAGCTTACAGATGGCTTGATATTTATTAAAACCTTTGACACGGCACACACATTAGCACATGCGGATGTGGCGGATGCCTTCATCAGAGAAGACCAATGGATCTGCTGTTACTGCACATCTGGATATCGGCTCCGATTCCGAAGCTGCCTTCTAGCACTAAAACAGAAGTAACATGATAGTTAGAATTGGATACTAACCCTCATCTATTCTGTTTCTCTTCTCGGTACTCAAATGTGGCACTTGGTGCCACGGCCCACCTGCCAAGTTGTTTTGCCTGCCTAATGTAAAGTCATCCCTGATGGAAGATCGCAGGAATCGTGGGAAGGAGGGGTCCTTTCATCGGATTGGCTGGCCCAGCGCTATCTCAGCTGTGGAAAGGCCAATAGGGGGAAGCAGCTTGATGGCTGAAGTCTCCAGGACTCTGAACAGTAGATGATATTCCATAACAGGATTTGAATTTGTTCAATTCTGCTCCGTACTTGTAATTTTTTTTATTTTTATATAAAAATAAATTGTGTTGTATTGTACATACTCGCGATGAATTCAGTTGGTTTAGTGAAACTGGAGGGCTGAAATGAAAACTACCTGAATGTTCAATACACCCGGGCACCTCTGAAATAACCTCAGGGAACTACGGCAGAGATTAGAGTGACTGTGTTTGAATTACTAAAGCCATCTACGGTACACGGGAATTCATCAAAAAAACATATAATTAGTAAACAGGACGAGTTAATTTAAAGTGAACTTAATTTAGTTCTGTGGAAAAAGTTGTCATAATAAAATGAGTTAAATCCAAATGTATTTTTTAAAAAGTGTATGAAAGGCACTATATAAGATCATAAGAGTTGAGTCACAGAAAGGTGACGTCACCCGCCTGTGTTCACCTTAGATAGATAGATAGATAGATAGATAGAATCATTTGACAAATGCCCAGCAGACCGCAGAACTGATGTTATATAAAGCCATCAAAATGATTATGATTTTTATCTGTAGACAAACAAGAAAGAAAGCCATACAGTAGACAGACAGATTGACATAAAAAATGAAACTATAAAATAGATAGATGGGAAAAGGCACTATATAGAACTAGACATACATGAAAGGTGTTACACATATAAATAAAACTGACAAGCACTAAACTCTAGATTATTTGACTGAAAGGTGCTATATAGATCAATATGTAGGGAAGGCACTATATAACAAAACGACTTGAAATTTAATGTGTAAAATATATGAAATGCAGTAAATGATAAGAGTCAGAGATACACAGGCAGTTAAAAACTAAAGGTTTTATATAATAGGTAGTAATAAAAAGTCACATGAAAAGACAGCATAATAAACGGAAATGGAAGACAGTAATGACAGACTGAGGTTAAAGGTGTTATACACATAAATAAAAATGAAAAACACTGTACTCTAGACACATTGACATGAAAGGTGCTATAAAGATCTATAAGTAAGGCTCCATATTTAACAAATAGACTTGTATAAATGCAATGTATAAAAGATGGATATGAAATGCCTTAAATCAGTGGTTCTCAAACTGTGGGGTGGGCTCCTCTAGGGGGGCGCGAAGTAACAAAAAGAGGGACGCGAAGATGTGAAAAAAAGAAAACAAGAATCAAAAATATAAAAAATACATCTATTGAAACCAAAACAAATTAACTTAAACTACATTCTGATACTAGAAAAATAATGGGGGTTGCGATTAAAACTGTTATGAAAACTCGGGTCGCAAATACTTAAAGGCTGAGAAACGCTGCCTTAAATGTTAGATAGATAGATAGATAGATAAGGCACCTCATGTTTTCAAGCACATGGCGGAGATTTAAACGGACACGAAGACTAAACGCTCCCGGACCGAACGACGACGACTTACCTCGAGGACGCGGTACAGAATGAGACCGACGCGGCGGTCATCAGGGTGGCAGACACACAAATGACATTCGCGTGACGGCAGCTGAACAACACGTGCGTCCGGCTGCTCAAGTAAAAATAGACCCCCGGGGGCTTTTCTAATTTCGTCTGCAAAAGCAGCCTGGCAGCTTAAAGGAGACTCAGTACGCGCCTCTGATTGCGTATGTAACCGAGTTCGATGTAAAAATCAACCGAGCGGTGCGAGCAAGTGTCAAGAAACGGTCAAAGAATGAATCAGTCAATAAAAAGTGTGCCCAAGTAACTGAGAGTGCGTCTACAAACGGGCTGTGAACGGGTTAAAGCGGGCCAGCGTAAACAAAAACAAACCCAGGACACTGATGTGCTTCCTGTAGTGTGACAGGGCGACGATGTAATAAAAAAAAAAATCAAAATCTGTGCAAATCCGACTCCTTGTGTGGTATATGCGCATGCGCACAGTTTAAACTCGTTATTCTGCGGGACTTTTCAAAAGCACTGCGCATGCGCATGAACACGGAATTCCTCTTTGACAAACAACACAGACTACAAGGTGTCAGAGCTGCCTGGGACATTATCAGCGCTACAAGCCTTTTGTATTCATTAAAACGCACCGCCTTTGTCTTCTTCTAATTGTCCTCTTGAAGCAGGCAGGCTACCACAGATTCTCTCAATAAAATGTGTCGATGAAGATGTCACCTCACTGATCGCTACAGGATACCTTTCGGATATCAACTCATTTTATGGTCTTCCGTAGTGTCCTATATGCAACATCTTGGTGGGCATTCCTTTAGTAGAGGAGTGCAGATAGATAGATAGATAGATAGATAGATAGATAGATAGATAGATAGATAGATAGATAGATAGATAGATAGATACTTTATTAATCCCAGGGGGAAATTCACATATTCCAGCAGCAAAAATATTAAAGAGTAATAAAAAATGCAGATAAAAAAACAGACAATAACTTGAATAATGTTCAACGTTTACCCCCTCTGGTGGAATTGAAGAGTCGCATAGTTTGGGGGAGGAATGATCTTCTCAGTCTGTCACTGAAACTGCTCCTCTGTCTGGAGATGACACTGTTTAATGGATGTAGTGGATTCTCCATAATTGATAGGAGCCTGCTCAGCGCCCGTCACTCTGCCACGGATGTCAAACCGTCCAGCTCTATGCCAACAATAGAGCCTGCCTTCCTCACCAGTTTGTCCAGGCGTGAGGCATCCTTCTTCTTAATGCTGCCTCCCCAGCACACCACTGCGTAGAAGAGGGCACTCGCCACAACCATCTGATAGAAAATCTGCAGCATCTTACTGCAGATGTTGAAGGATGCCAGTCTTCTAAGGAAGTATAGCCGGCTCTGTCCTTTCTTGCACAGAGTATGAGTATTGGCAGTCCAGTCCAATTTATCGTCCAGCTGCACTCCTAGGTATTTATAGGTCTGCACCCTCTGCACACAGTCACCTTTGATGATCACGGGGTCCATGAGGGGCCTGGGTCTCCTAAAATCCACCACCAGTTCCTTGGTTTTGCTGGTGTTCAGTTGTAGGTGGTTTAAGTCGCACCATTTAACAAAGTCCTTGATGAGGTTTCTATACTCCTCCTCCTGCCCACTCCTGATGCAGCCCACGATAGCAGTGTCATCAGCAAACTTTTGCACGTGGCAGGACTCTGAGTTATATTGGAAGTCCGATGTATATAGGCTGAATAGGACCGGAGAAAGTACAGTCCCCTGCGGCGCTCCTGTGTTGCTGACCACAATGTCAGATCTGCAATTCCCGAGACGCACATACTGAGGTCTGTCTCTAAGATAGTCCATGATCCATGCCACCAGGTATGAATCTACTCCCATCTCTGTCAGCTTGTCCCTAAGGAGCAGAGGTTGGATGGTGTTGAAGGCGCTAGAGAAGTCTAGAAACATAATTCTTACAGCACCACTGCCTCTGTCCAAGTGGGAGAGGGATCGATGTAGCATATAGATGATGGCATCTTCCGCTCCCACCTTCTCCTGGTATGCGAACTGCAGAGGGTCGAGGGCGTGTTGGACCTGTGGCCTCAGGTGGTGAAGCAGCAGATAGATCACATGACAAAGTTCCCTATTATTGACCTGCTCACGAGAGACGATCATTCTGACAAGCCTGCTAGGCAATATGGGCATTTGTTGAACCTGTTTTCTGTTGTGCCAATGTATACTCGTCTTTGATTTGTTTTTTTTTACTTTGGCAATAACAAAGGGTTGCCCAGTTGGCACCCTAAGTATTATTAGAGTCTCCTCAGATTCCCATGACACCCACTCGGTTTTGCTGATAAATGCCATCTAGTGATGCCACCTCTGCCTGTCATCAAATCTTAATTCATGTGTAGCTCCTACCTGGTGGAAGGAGCTTCCCACCTTCGTCCAAACTGCTGCCTTCCTGTGGATGAGAATTTGCTCCTTCACAACTGAAGCCATGAGAAGAGTCGTTTCATCCCCCAGGGAGGAAAATGAAAAAGCTGTCCCAAGAAGAAGAGTCCAAAGAGCGTGGGGTCTTCTTCATGTGTGCTGGCAGATGGGATTCCAAGGTTGACTAGCAGCCATTGTGAGGAATAAAATTGATGAAGCAAGGTGGGCACTCAATTTCCTTGTCTATTGTCATCCTCAATCCTTACCTACATGGAATTTGATCAAAACAGATTAACGGTACCAGTGGCTGAACAGGATTTTCAGGATGGATATATAGTAATGGGACAATCTGGTGGAGACCTCAGAGTCAAGCTGATGGTCTGGACTAAGAGGAAGCGGATGAGGCATTTGGAATTGGCTATGAACTAACGAGAAGGATGAAATCTACTAGTGGACCTGAAGATTTCTTGGAATTTTCTTGGAGTCTGGTGGGGAAAGTGAAGTGTGGTGTGGAGTGATCAGTTTGTGACCAACACTGTAGTCACCAGAACAAAGCACAGCAGACAATGTCCCATTAGTAAACTGCTGATCCACAAGTTCATGGAGTATGTTTCAGTTTCGAGTTGTCACACATGAGTAGTTTGGTTGGCTCTTATGAGGTATGACCACCATCCACAGAGTCAGGGTGAAAACGATCCCGAATGATCCCTTCTGCCTTCCCTGCAGACCAGAGGACGATGTTCTGTGACGGGCTGTGATGCCACTTCCACCAAAGCTCTGGATGTCCCACTTCTTCCAGTGCCTTCACTGTGTGATTATCTTCTGGGACAGAAGTCGGTGGGCATTTAGACCACGTTCACCTGGCGAATACACCTCCATGGCGGGAGAAGACCTTTCCTCAAAGTCGGGAAACACACAACAGGCCAGATGTCCATTCCTTTGCATCTTCTACTTTCATTTTGAGTTCTACAAATTAAAAGGGGTACCCGGCTGGTCTCCAATGCTTTACCATTTCTCAGTTTCTTTTATTAGCAACATTTATTGCCATGTGTTCGATATTAAGTTAAATTCTTACCTGTGTGATGTTTTCAAAATGAGGAGTTTGGCTTGAAGACCCTAAGGAGGTGAGCTGGGCACAGTTCTAGGATTTGTGTTTAGTTCACATACATACATACATTTCATTCAGCATTTGCCAGCTTGGGTGGCACAGTTTCAGGGACCTGAGTTGTAATTGTGGAGTTAATCATCTTGTGCTGGTGGTCCAATAAGTTTTCTTGAAGGATGAATGATGGGTTTGATGATCCCATTTACCATTTTGAACAGAAGCTGAGCTGATAATACGTCAGTGCCCTGTGACCCTGGACTGAGCAGGTGCCACATCAGGATGTTATACTGCTAGTGAGGGTGGACTCCATGGTGCACACATGGAAACTTCAGAACTTTCCGGCAACACATCGAAGGAAATTATGAAGTTAGTAAGCCTTGGTGAGTTAAGGTGTGTTGTCAGCTCAAAAATGGCCCGGGTGGGTGACTGCAGGTATGAGAAGAAAGGAATCTGAAGATTTTACTGAAGAGTTTAGATGGATCATCAATAGAAACAGCCAGGGTCGTGAGCAGAATGTCAGAAAATGGTTTGAAACACAGCCAAGGATGTGAGACAGGGATCAACGCAGAATATGAATGTTGTGAGAGGGACAGTAACCAGAATCAAAGACGCAAACAAAGTCAAAAATCAATCAGGAAGAGAATGGATTCATAACCAGGAAATCAAAATTTGAAACTCAAAGGCTAAGAATTGTGAATATATCTTTGAACTTGGACACTCAGGAAATGCTTAACGCTGACCTTAATACCGCTGCGGTAACGACGTCACCTGTCACAAACTCTTAACTAGCAACGGCCGGAAACAAAAACACAAAATGGCGGCACCAATAACAAAACTAAATGTTAGTAGTTCATTTCTAACTTTGTTAAAAATAGATTCCACCAAAAAATAAATGTAACCAATGAATCAGTTGGTCTCAAACCCCAGAAAGAAATCCAAATCATTATTTAAAGACCAAGGAATTCTGTGAAAAATGTAAAATAAAATTCAGATCATGACAGCATTGTGATTTGGTATACTGTAGCAGTTGTTTCATCCACCCCTCTATTATTTTGCCACTTGTCCAGGTCCGGGTCATGGGGGCAGCAGACTAAGCAAAAATGACCAGACCTTGATTGCATCTGCCGTCTCCTACAATTCCTCCGGGGGTTAGATACCAAGGTGATCCCAGGCTGTCTGAGAGGTATCATCTCTCCAGCTAGGTGGCAGGACTCCAGGGGGTGGATGATACTCGCCATGAGACCTTCAATGCTCTGAATGATGTTGGGCCGTCTTGGCTGACATGCCTTTTCAGTATAGTGCCCCTGAATTGGCAAACTGGGGTGGTGGTCCCCATCTTTAGGAAAGGGCACTGGAGGGTGTGTTCCAACTTTAGATGAGTTTATTCCTCAGTCTCCCTGGGAAGGCCTATGCCAGGGTTCTGGAAAGGAGAATCCAGCTGTTGGTTGAGCTTCGGATTCAGGAGGGACAATGTGGATTTTTGTCCTGGTTGTGGAACACTGGACCAGCTTTTAACCCTCACATGGATTCTGAAGGGTTCATGGGGCTACGATCAACCAGTCCGCCTGCATTTTGTACACTTGGAAAAGGCCTAAGACTGTGTCCCTTGGGGTGTCCTGTTGGGGTTGCTTCAAGAGTAAGGAGTACCGGGCCTGCTATTAAAGCTGGACCAAAAGCTTGGTTGGCAATGCCAGCAGTAAGTCAGATTCATTCCCAGTGGGTGTGGGACTCTGCCAGAGCTGCCCTTTGTCACCAATTCTGTTCATAATGTTTATGGACAGAATTTCCAGGAGCAGACAAGTAATAGATATAGTCCAGTTTGTTGGCCTCAGGATCATCTGTCTGCTTTTTGCAGACTCTCTGGTCCTGCTGGCTCCATTGTGCTGCGACCTCAGAGTTTGCAGGAGAGTTCGAAGCAGGCCCGGGATAAGGTTCAACACCTCCAATTCTGAGGTCAGGGTGAAGATGAGCTGTTGCTTCAAGTTGAGGAGCTCAAGTATCTCGGGATCTTGTTCACGAATAGAGAGAAGACGGAAAGATGAGCCGAAAGACAAAGCTCTTGATCTCCTGGTCAGTCTAAGTCTCTGTCCTCATCTATGGCCACAAGCATTAGGTCGTGACTAAATGAACTTGATCGTGGATACAAGAATCAGAAATGAGCTTCCCTTTTAGGGAGTCAGAGCTCAGCCTTAGAGACAGAGTGAGGAGTGCGGACATTCGAGAGGAGCTCAGAGTGGAGGCGCTGCTCCTCCGCATCGAAAAGAGCCAGTTGAGGTGGTTCTGACATGGGATTAGGACACCTGCTGGATGGACCTGTTGATGTTTCGGGCATGTCCAGCCAAGAGGAGACCTCAGTGTAGGCCTAGAACATGCTGGAGAGATTATATTAATATAAATATAAAAATAAAATGTATTATTATTATTAAACATGGTTATTACTTCACCACACATTTTTGCATTCAATTGAGGTTTGTAATAGTGGGACATGATTTTGTCTTTAATGTAATTTTTTTTTTTTTTTAATAAGCGCCACCATTTGTTGTGTTATTGTCATGGTAACAACCCAGCCATGCTCTCGTGTGAGGATGTCAGCGCCGTGGGGTTAAAGGGATTATTCGACTATTTCAGAATGCAGATATACCAAAGATTTCTCCTCATATTTTCTTTAATTTACCGATTCTCCAGTTTTCGCGTTTCTGACTTTCGATTTTTAGTTTCGACGACGGTTAAATTGCTTCTTCCGGTTTCGATCGTTGCTTTCCTTCTGACTACACCTTGTCTGCTGATGATTTATCCCATCTTATCTTGTAAAGCTGTTCTTAAATTATGGGCCACTGTGGATTTTGAACCTCAGTGACTCTATTGGGATGATCGTTTGTTTCATACGCTAGCTGTAGAATCGACTTATTGTTGCTTCACGTTTTGTGGCTACTGCATTGTCAATTTGTTTTTCACAAAAAAACTAAGTCGATGTCAAAAAAGAGAATCAAAAAACACGACAAATCTAACACTTGGATGGCTTGAAAAGAAAACTAACTGGCGTTAAGAGATTTGGCGTCTATCTACAGTAACTGAGGGATACTTTTCCATTGGCACTGCGTCCATAACTATACAAAGCATTTGGTGACATCATTGACACGACGAAGAACTGTCATGTGACCCATAAATCTCGATGCATAGATAAGAAACAAAATGAAATAAAATACACAGATAGGCCGTGTATAGTAACAGGATCCCTGCAATGGCTTCAGGAGTGCTGTACAAATAGCTGGCCCTGCGCTTAGACCCCAAGCTTCTCTCTTCCTCTCTGTAGAGTAAGTTGGTGTATATGAAAAATGACCAATTCCTAATGGAAGAAATTGTATACAGTGGAACCTCGGGTCACGACCGTAATTCGTTCCAAAACTCTGGTCGCAGCCCGATTTGGTCGTGACTCGAACTACTTTCCCCCATAGGATTGTATGTAAGTACAATTAATCCGTTCCAGACCATACGAACTGTACGTAAATATATATATATTTTTTTTAAAGATTTTTAAGCACAAAAATAGTTCATTATACCGTAGAATGCACAGCGTAATAGTAAACTGAATGTAAAAATATTGAATAATACTGAGAAAACCTTGAACAGAGAAAACTAACATTGCAGGTTCACGCTACAGCCTTACGAACTGCTCGCTGTAAACACTTTTTATTTAATGAGTTTTAAGCACAGGGAAAAAAATGAAAATTTGAAAAATTGTTAATTTATACAAAAACTAACCATTAACAACCAAGAAAACTAACCTTGCATGAGTCGAGTTCTGGCATGAAGTGAGGAGGAACTGGGTGGAGAACAATCCGGTCTCGTCACAGCTGAAGACTTGTTGCGGGGTGTAGCCTTCGTCCTCCACTAATTTTGCGAAATTTTTCACGAATTCTTTCGCAGCTTCAGCCTCTCCATGCCTTACCACACTATGAATGCCACTTCTCTTGTGAAACTTTTCAAACCATCCTCTACTGGCTTTAAATTCCTCACTTTCGCCACTCGTAGAAGGATAGTTTTGCAGCAAATCGCCATGAATCTTCCTGGCTTTCTCACATGACATCGCCTCGCTTACGCTATCCCCTGCAAGTTGCTTCTCGTTCAGCCACACTAGCAACAGTTTTTTCACCTCTTCCAGCACTTGATGCCTCTGCTTGGTTAACACTGTAACTCCTTTTGCAACATCAGCTGCTTTAATGGCCTCTTTGTGCTTTAGAATAGTCGAAATCGTAGATTTTGACTTCTTGTACTCGGCAGCAAGATCAGTAACACGAACGCCACGCTCATACTTTTCAATAATTTCTTTCTTTAATTTGATTTCAATTTTCTGCAAAACTTTCTTCTCACCACTCTTCACTTGCTTAGAGGCCATGGTTAATTGCAAAATAAATGCAAAAGCACACGAAACAGAGCACAAAGAGTTCACAGTGAATGCATGCACGTCTGACCGAGAACAATGTACAGGAAGAGACTGAACACGTGCGGAAATCATCGGCGCGTACGAAACGGAAGGGAAACTGGCTTGTTCGTCACCCGAGTGTGTGGTCGTGAACAGATACAAAAGTTTGGCAAACTTTTTGGTCGTAACCCGATTTGTAAGTGTTTCCGAGACGTTCGTGACCCGAGGTTCCACTGTATCTCAAATAACATGAATTCTCATTATTATTAATTACCATCCAGTGATAGTCTGGCACCTTGCACTCAATGCTTATGGGGATGTCCTATTGACCCTCAACTGAGCTAACAGGGTTTGTTAGGTTTACTAGAATATTGACTTTGGTATCGATGCCAGCTTTAGGACCTGAATACGGGTACTGAAATGGTTCTGAATTAAACAACCGATAACTCCATGACCCCTGTCTTGCTCCAGCCTCCCTGATGCACCACACAATCGATCGCCTCGCTGGTGCACCGTGTCATCGTGTTGCACTATACACCGCTTGAAGTTCAGATTCGATCCCACAGAAGCAATAAACGAGGAGGTCCTCCATCAGGTTCTGATTATGCACAAACAATAAAGGAGGCGTTCTCTGTGTGTGTAGTTTTGTTTTGTGCCGTCTACAAAATGGACGTTTTTCTACAACCACAATAGCGCGTTTCAAGGGAAACGGGTATTGGAGGATCAAGAGGAATGCTGCCCTTTTCTTCTGGTCCTGAAAAATCCAAAAATTCCAAATACCCTAACGTTTTTAAATGTGGGTTTTTGGGTACTTTTCCAGTAGCAGTATACCGTACAACCCTACTCAACACACAAAGCACTTTTGTGTACTACGGCCTGCAGAGACCGTCAAATACTGGACTTAACACATTCATTCAGGAAGAAATGGGGTCTCAAAGAAAGCAACTGGAACACACAGGATAAAGGGACAGTTTAAACTTATAAAGCCTCCACACTCCTTAATCTAAAAAAAAAAAGGATAAACAACAAGCGGGTAACTTAATAGACTTTTATTAGTTTGTGTATCTATTGCACAATTGGATTTTTTTTTTTTTTTGTGTACGTCATACACATGAAGAATTCAAAATATTTATGTACTTGAAACAGGTTTAGCTGCCATTTCTTCTGTGTGTATATGCTATGCTATACATCTGCTGTAGGTGTAGAAAGTGCTCAAAGAACAAATCGTGCCAAAAGCATTTTAGAAATTTCAAATGGTGATACCCTGTTTTCCATTGTGTTACAATTTTCTACGTATTAAGCACAACCCATTTAGCTGCACGGACACGCGCCTTTATTTACAGCAGACACACATTGCCAGTTATAATAAGGACTTACAGTTGAAGATTTTCACAAGCATACAGTCGTCCAAGCATTTTACACAGGTAGGTTTCTTGCGTCACATTTAAAATGGCACAGCTCCTGGCACAGAAGACAGACATGTTCACTACATTACAAAAGAGCAAAAAACAAAAAAACGTCAAAGAGCATACAAAGTCTACAAGGTCACAGAGAAACTATGAGGAGACATTGGCTGTTACTTCTTTACTTGTCTTATAATTCATAACAGCTTTGTCGTGAATGCAGCACCAAGCACGTAACTAACTACACTTTTAACCCCGACTGTATCAAGCTGTCATATCTTAGCCAGGGTTCAAGTTCATATTTAATGTCTGTTATGTTAATTGTTGATTATGTGCATCATTCTTTGTTTTCATTTATGTATGTAAGCCGCCTGTGCTTTGTTCCATGTGTTCTGTGGGAGGCGGAGCACACCTGCCAATCACCTGCCAGTCACCGCCCACCACCCTATAAATCCAGAGGGTCTCCCACAGTTCCCGGCGGTTCATTTCGGTTGTGCAGAGTTTTCTTGAACCTTCTTCTGGATTTTCAACCTGTTTGCGTCCTTGCAGTGGATTTCTGTATTTGGGTCTTGTTTGCCCGGAATGCCTTTTGTTTAAGGCAACCCTTTATGGAGTTTGCTTTTGTTTCTGAGTTTTCTTTTATTTTATAATATTATACATTACTAGCCGGGTTCGATGGACTTTCCCTCTAGTGGGCATTCTTGGAAGAGCTTTTTTTTCCCGTTAGGACTTTGGGACTCCTAAGTCATGTCATGAGCGAGTGGTCATGGCTCATTCACCCCTTGGCTATTGTCAGTGTGTCGCCCCGTGTTGATGCACTCTACTGTTTGGCTCACTTAGGATTTTTGATTTTACACGACGATGAGGGCTGCACAGAAAATCCACACAAGATTTCTGTTACAGATGATCTTCATGCCATCAGAACAGCACTTTTGTACCTTGAACAGCAGGAAGACCCAATAACGGCCAACATTTTGGTGCTCAGGCCACTGCGGCAAAGAAGCAAAGAACATTAAATTCACTTGGGTATGAAAAGAGGCCTAAAAGTCATTCTGCATCCTATAAATTGGCAAAACTGTAATTCTTAATCCAAAATGGCCGTGGCTATCGGTTTAATCCGAGTTTTCAGATATTTGAGGTAACATCAGTCCACATCACCTCAGATAATTGGGGTTCTGCTGTATATGGCTTGTTTGTGCTTTCATTTGACTGAGACAAATTCTAATTACACTGTAGAGCAGAATCCTCCCTCACTTCAATCAAGCTCTTAATTAGAACCCACTTATTTACTACTAAAGGCTGGCGTCCTTCAACATCTGCAATAAGATGCTGCAGATGTCCTATCAGACGGTTGTGGCGAGCACCCTCTTCTACGCGGTGGTGTGCTGGGGAGGCAGCATAAAGAAGAAGGACGCCTCACACCTGGACAAACTGGTGAGGAAGGCAAGCTCTATTGTTGGCATGGAGCTGGACAGTTTGACATCCATGGAAGAGCGACGGGCGCTGAGCAGACTCCTGTCAATCATGGAGAATCCACTGCATCCACTAAACAGGATCATCTCCAGACAGAGAAGCAACTTCAGTGACAGACTGCTGTCACCGTCCTGCTCCACTGACAGACTGAGGAGATCGTTCCTCCCCCACACTATGAGACTCCTCAATTCCACCACCCGGGGGGTAAACGTTAACATTATACAAAGATATTGTCTATCTGTTATACCTGCATTGTTATCACTCTTTAATTTAATATTGTTCTTTATCAGTATGCTGCTGCTGGAGTATGTGAATTTCCCCTTGGGATTAATAAAGTATCTATCTATCTATCTATCTATCTATCTATCTATCTATCTATCTATCTATCTATCTATCTATCTATCTATCTATCTATCTATCTATCTATCTATCTATCTATCTATCTATCTATCTATCTATCTATCTATCTATCTATCTATCTATCTATCTATCTATCTAAAGCAATGAACTTTTGGGGTTTAATTTTAGTTAACAAGCTTGTTGCAATTCAGGGCCCTTAGTTACCTCTTTTAGTTTTAAGCAGCTGCATTTTGGTTTTAATTGCTTCGCATTTTCTTAACCAGACATCAATTCATAATGAGGTGTCAATGAGAAAGAAGCCACCAGCTCTCTGGCTAATGTGCTTCTGTTCACATCGGTGAATGTGCATCATGAAGTATCTAAGTTGATAAAACGTTTAGAAATAAATGAGAGCAAAAAGGGGACGATCATAAAGTGCAAATCTGTTCTGGTCCTCAAAATATATGATAAAGTTCTCAGAAAGGGAAATTCTACAATGTCAATACAATTTGTTTGGTGTATGACAGCACTAACAAGCCATAGAGTTAAACATCAAGTTTCATCATCAACAAGGACCGAGTTCAAATTAGGAAACGGGTGGGAATGAAAGCTTGCTGCCACTGCGGCCCACCAGGCCTGTGAGAGAAGATCCTTGGACTAGCATGGAGAGCAGAGACAAGGAGGAACGAGAAGTTTGACCAACTTCTGGATCATGGAGAATGGTCAGGGAGGAATGAAGGAAATAGGCGAAGGTGTTCAGTTTGAGCAGACGGACATCACGAGGGGAGAAGTGCGACGTGGCTCATTCTGGGACTGAGAGGGCTGAGCTGTGAGGAGACACTGAAGGAGATGAACCTTTTCAGTTTAAGCAAAAGGAGTCTAAGAGGAGCCATTATTGAAGTGTTTACAAATTATGGGAGGAAATCAGTACAGCGGATTTCCAGCCGTTAGTTCAAAATGAACACGGGGGGCACAGTTGGAAACTTGGTAAGGGCAGATTTTGCACAAACGTTAGGAAGTTTGTTTTCACCCAAAGAATCAAAGACATATGGAATCAGTGACCAGGCAGTGTGGTGGACAGCAGGATTTTAGGGACCTTCCTATCTTCTGAATGGCCTTTACTCATCACAACTGTACTAAAATTGTAAATATATGAAAGCACTCCATGAAGGGCACTACAGTATACAAACATGACCCGAGTTCAAAATTCAAGACCAATTCAGGTACGTCTAGCTCTGGTGGGGATGCATGACAAAAATGAAAATGAACAATTATGAGCTTTCAGACTAACGTACATTGATTTACATTTTATACAAACTTGTACACACAATAAAAAAATGGCTGACACACTGCTCAGTTCTATTGAGTTGCTCAGCTATTTACAGTATGACATGTGCTTACCTCGAGTTTTCAAACTTATTTTATTTGACGCATACCGAGGGTTTAGCACCATCAGAAGGCATTAACTAATACAGCATATAGGAATACACACGGGAGTCGCCCGTTTGGTGCCATTTTGTTCATTAATTAGCCATTCGTAAAACATTCCAATTAATATAAGTAAGGTGTCTCAAAAACATTTTTTTGGAAAAACACACACAAGACAATACAGACCCCCCAGAAAATTTTTTTTTTTTTTTTTAAAAGACTGACATTTGGCACAGGATGGTATTTGCTTCTAGCTACTGCTAAAGTGGCGCTCGGTGTACCTGCTGCCATTACTGTGTTTGTTTTTGTTGGACTATTGGTTTCACGGCAGGACCTGATCCCATATCTTTTATCTTCACAGTGCTACTCACTCACTTATTTTATAAATCTGCTTATTCTAATACGGACTCGTAAACGTATGAGAGAAAGTCAATAATTATCCGCACTTCTCTGATCATTTTGCTTGGGTGGGCCATACAGGTTCCTCCGTGCACATGAGGGTGTTGCCGTGTCTGTGTTCAAACTTGTCACACGGTGGTAAGGTTTCGACTTTTGATGGGTCCGTTTTTCTTGTTGTAAAACACAGTCGCTCCGCTCTCCATTTACACCAAAGAACAGCAGTGAGCAGTGGTCCGCTTTTTACGGCCTGAAGGTGTACCAGGGGCCAGAATCCACAGAGGGCTTTCTGCACGATACAGTGAGAAACAGAGTGACTTGCAGAGTCCTAAGAATAGCTGGGGTGCCAGCCTGGCCACCCTGATTAATTGTGAGACAACAGAAAAGTCAAGAAATGTTCAAACGGGCACACAGGAGGCGCTAGAACACAAATAGCTGTTAAGCAGTGTTTACACAATAAGTGATCCGTCTGGCAGTGCCAACATGGTGACACATTTGAGACGCTTCCTTCTGGGGATGGCCACTTTTATATGTGGGCCGGGACTTTTGGAGACAATGAGGATCAGTTGAGCCTTTTTGGGCATCTTCTCTGAACTACAAAGGAAAGACACAGAACAGTTAGTGATAGCGCCCCCTCTCGCCTCAGGGTGGTACCGCACACCAGATCAGAGCACTCAAGGTGGCTCTCAGACACACACTGTGTGACAATGGAGACTTTACGAGTGAAGTGTTCACGAATGGATTGAGAAGTTCAATAGTGGTTGGAAAAGTGTTACACACGAAGAAGTAGCAGGATGCTTGTCCATTTCCACTACTGATGACAAAATTGAGCAAATCTGTACCGTGATTCTGAAGAATGGACGAGAATTTCAGGCCCTGGTATACCGTCAGCCCATAAAAAAAAAGGTGGGTTTCTGGTCAGTGCTGTTCTTTGGTGCAAATGGAGAGCGGAGTAGCCATGTTCATCTCCTAAAAAACAAGAAGAGAAACTGGCTGATCAAGATTGGAACTTTACCACTGAGACCACAGACACCCCGCGTTTCCTACATCTGACAGGGAAAGCAGTACAGCCCACCCAAACAAACGTATCACAAAAGTGTGGACAACTCATTTAGGATGGGTTTGTTATTAAATGTGCCCTTCCTTAACTTTTGGAGTGTAATTTTTCCATTTTTCCAAAGTTTTGGACCCAATTTTTTTGTGAATCTGAAGTTAGTTTGGTGATTGGTTGCTTGAACTTGAATGCATACATTTATTATAGACTTCGCCTCACACATCTTATTTTATCTAAATGTACTCATGATTCACTAGCCATAGGCGGTACGGCCGTCACTGTAAACAGTAGCCAGAAGCAAACCATTGACAATATTGATCAAACACTTTCATTCCAAGACACTGATAAATCATAAGAGCTTACAGACAGAGACACAAGTTCTCCCCACAGCCCGATCTCCATCATTGTATCGGCATATGCAAGTTAGCCTGTTGAACAGCTGGGCAAATTTGCCATACATCATAAACGGTTACGCTTTTGGTATTTACAGATGCATTCCATAGACTCGGTGAGGTCTCTACAATGCGTGAACGCCACTGTCAGACACAACGTGCAGCACACATTACGCATCTAATAATACACAGCTTGGCTTTGGGCTGGACAGTCTTAGGCGTTTTACGTTAATAGGGACGAATTGTGATTTGGTTTAATAACAGCTAATGAATAATGGCTGAAAAACAAAAAAATGTGTGGTAAACCTTTACTATTGTGAGCTTAAAAATAAAACATTTTAAACACTTCTGGTAGTCCCACAGCCTCTTGTTCTCGGCCAAGTGCCAAGAATGCAATTCGACCGTCAAGTGCTGCCTGACCACGTGCACAAAGCAACTGTCAGCTTCCAGAATGGTTTCACACTATGAACATTTAAGTTATTTTCTAATTCTTATACTGTAATTTTGATATGATTAGCACTGCTGGGACCCGAGGTTCAGATTCCAGTCTGGTTGGTCCATCAGACCTCCATCATTACCCCCATTCAAAAGCAGGACAGCATAGCTAAGCCTTCATAACCATAGGCCAGACACGTTAACATCAGTAGTTATGAAATGTGTTGAACCGTCATCATAAGTCCACCACCAACCCCATCCTTGAACCCCTACAGTTTGCTTAGACGGAAAACCGTGCAGTAAACCTAATTCTACAACATTACTTGGTATTATAACCTTGCACACAATTTTTTCTTCTGCTTTAGATCAGAGTTTCTTAAACTGTGAGTTTCGAACGGTTTGTGGAAAGCTTTGCAATGTGTTGCCACAGGAATGGCTGAAACAAACCCTCCAGATGCCATTTGCCAGCGATTATTCAAGGGGGACACCGGGCGATGTCTGGCGGTGATTCACCCAGCTACTCCACGTTTTTACTATAATTTCAGACAATCTGTTGCCCTCTGCAAAGCACCCACATGTTTTAAGACCTCCATCATTGCCCCCCTTCATGACTACAGACCAAACTGTTTAACATCAGTAGTTATGAAATGTTTTGAACCATCATCTTAAGTTCTCCGCCAACTCCATCCTTGAACCCCTACAGTTTGCTTTCAGGGGAAACCACTTCATTCTACAGCATATCCTTAGCCTTATGGACACTCCGGAGTCCCGTTTGTAGGTTTCACTTCTGCCTTTAACACTATGGGCTCAGAAGGGATCCATGGCAAACTGTGTGAGCATTGGGAGTCTACAGTGGACAAATCCCGAGAAGGAGTTATGTGCGGCACTGCCACTAATACCTGCCCGGGGTCGCAAAGCCACATATTTGGCAAAATTTGGTTGTGAGGAAGAAAGGCTTATAAACCACTGCTTTAGATAATTCTTTTTCTAATATGTGTGTTCATCGGAGATCATGTGGAAATGAGAATAGTGTTGTAATTAATCTTCTGGAATTACGTAAATATATTTTTGCTTTAGTGCATTTTGTTCTTCCAGTGAAAGCTACTGTTTTATCGAACTGTTGTAACGACACACTGTATGGTTTATCGGGGGCGTCGCTTCACAGCCATCATGCCATCGGTGCGACTCTTAAAATAGCTGCTGCTGCTGTGTCTTACGTGTTATGATCTCAATTATTTTTTTTTTCCAAGTCATTGAGTTCTTTTTGGACTTTTACACATCCATTTAACTTTTTACATTCTATGCAAAAAAAAGGAATTTTCATGTTAATTTGTTCGCAGAAGTCAGCTGTTATCAAAATGAGCATTTTTATCTTTCTCCTGAGAAGTTATTTAGGGTGGGTTTGTTATTAAATGTGCCCTTCCTTAACTTTTGATGTGTAATTCTTCCCTTTTTCCGAAGTTTTGGACCCAACTTTTTGTTTTCTAAATTATGAATCTGATGTTAGTTTGGTGATTGGTTGCTTGATTTTGAATGTATATTTATTTAGGCCACTGGAAAACATACCGCATTGTTGGGCTGTGTCTATGAAGGATGTGACCTTTTGTCATGACACCACAGGTTTAAAGCGTCATCAAAAAGTTCACTTCCTATCAGAATTTGGGAGTTTTGCTTTTATCTCTTTTCTGGTTTTCGACTTGGCATGTATCACGATTTGGCTTTTGGCAGCAGTGCGGATTTCTTTCCGGTTTCAACTTCTTTTCTGATTCTCCCGGGTACTTTACAGATACCTTTTTTTTTTTTTTTTACTTTATTTTGCCTTTAACAAGTTCTTGTATTAGGAATTTGTTATTTTTGCATAACCCTTGGGATCAGAGTGCAGGGTCAGTCATTGTACAGCGAGCACCCCTGGAGCAAATGCAGGTTAAGGGCCTTGCTGAAGGGTCCACCAGTAACAGGGATTTGATCCGGGCAACCTTCTGGACACCAGAACAGATCCTTAGTCTCAGAGTTATCACTCCTCTACCTTGCTAGTTTTCCTAACAGAATAGCAAACTAATTGTGCAATCCATCTTTACATTAAATAAAATAAAAAATAAAAAAAAAACTCTTTGTGAATAGGAAATTGAACAAACTTTTGTTTAGAAATTATGGTTTTAAGACACTCTTGACAATGATTTCTATTTTTATGCTGTATTGTGAAGATTTGTCCGATCAATCAGCACCCTGCTTGTCTTACAGTTACAGTCCCAAGTGACTGTGCCTTAAAAGAGATAAATCTATCAGTGATAGCTCTATATTTCATGTGAATGTTCGTGGACTTAGAGAAAGTGTATAACATGGTGTCAAGAGAGGAGTTATGGTATTGTATGAGGAAATCGGGAATAGCAGAAAAGTATGTGAGAGTGGTGCAGGATATTTGACTGCGGTGAGGTGTGCAGTGGGAATGACAGCCTGGTTCAAGGTGATGGTGGGATTACATTAAGGATCATCTCTGAGCCCATTCCTGTTTGCAGTGGTGATGGACAGTTTGACAGATGAGGGCAGACAAGAGTCTAAGAGGACTATGATGTCCATGGATGATATTGTGATCTGTAGTGAGAGTAGACAGCAGCTGGAGTGGTGGAGGTACACACTGGAGACAAGGGGAATGACAGTCAGTAGAAGTAAGACGGAGCCCATGTGCATGAATGACAGGGAAGGAGGTGGAAGGGTGTGACTGCAAGGAGCAGAGATGGTGAAGGTCGGATTTAAATACTTGGGTTGAACAGTCCAAAGCAACAGAAAGCGCGGCAGAGAGGAGAAGAAGAGAGTGCAGGCAGTGTGGACTGAACAGCAGAAGTGATTTGTGATAGAAGAGCATTTACAAAAGTGAAAGGGAACATCTATAAAACAGTAGGAAGACCAGTTATGTTGTATGGTTTGGAGATGGTGGTACTGACTAAAAGACAGGAGGCAGAGCTGGAAGTGGCAGAGTTGAAGATGCTACGATTTTCACTCACAGTAATGAGGGTAGACAGGATTATGAATGAGAATATTAGAGGGATAACACAAGTACGACAGTTTGAGTACCAAGTGAGATGGTTTGGGCACGTGCAGAGGAGAGATGAGGGGAATATTAGGAATAGCATGTTGAGGATGGAACTGACAGGCAAGAGGAGAAGGGGAAGGCTAAAGAGGAGGTTTATGGATGTGGTGAGGGAGGACATGGAGGCAGTCAGTGTCACAGAAAGTGATGTAAAAGACATGGATAGATGGAGATGGATGATCCACTGTGGGAGCAGCTGAAACATGAAGAAGCAGCAGCAATAGCTTTTAGGTGAAAAGTTGTACTCATTGCTTACATACGGTAGGCAAAGTAAACTAGCCTAGCAAAATGGATATTTCTGTCTTGATGTAAAAAACATTCTACGGTAAACATATTATAAATGATAAAGACATTTATAATGAAAGAATGTTAAATGTTAGGTCATGATTTCAGTTTATTTCACACAAATGGACTGTAAATAGAGTCAGAGGATCTGGCAGCATTGCAGTGCCATAAAGTGCCAATGGGCTCAAAACAGTCAATAAACTTGCAGCAGATATTTGTGCTGCCACACTGGCACGTAGACATGACATTTAGAGGGCACTGAACAAATAATCAACTTGCACGCTGTGTCTTTCATATTACATATGATGCACGAAGTAATCCCAGTTTACACACACAGACAGCAAATTATTGCGCTAAGCTGCCAGCTTCACCCGTGGCTCTTTGGGTTTAAGTTCAAAATATCACCCACCAGGCAACACAGTACAGTACTTTATGTGTTTATCTACCTTTCCTGCATTTTCCTTGGCTCTGCCATACGCATTTGCACATAACACTTGGTTTTACAGTAAAAAAAACAAAAAAAACCCCACTAATTTAAAGGCAACTTATCAACATCTTAATAAAGATTTCAGAAAATGTCAAATATCATTTCTTGTCAATATACATAATTAAAGGAATACCCTACTCAAAAATGATCTAATTTTTTTGTAAATTGCTCACCCCATACTATTTGTATGGATAGCATTTTAATGCAGAATGAAGATAAGAACATTTCTGCTAGAATCGGCAACTACGGAGACCAACACCCCAATCAAAATCATCTCATATCACTCGTGTCGCATAACCCACACGTCAGGTCGCCCAGTAGTGGGCTAATAACGTCCCAAACACACAAATTGTTTACAACCTCCAGAAAATGGAATGGGCTGAGATGCAAATAAGCATTCGAATGGTAAACTCACCTTCCGTTGTTATTTTTATATTCATAATTACCTCGA
Source organism: Erpetoichthys calabaricus (assembly GCF_900747795.2). NCBI lineage: Eukaryota > Metazoa > Chordata > Cladistia > Polypteriformes > Polypteridae > Erpetoichthys > Erpetoichthys calabaricus. Next base: position 4,478,061 of record NC_041399.2, read on the forward strand.
GGCCATTTAGTGGCTGTTTGTGAAACTGACGGGTGAATTGACCTTCTGCTTGTTGGGGTATCTTGAATATAAGCATGAGACAGATTCTCTTCCTGAAATAATGTTTTCACTCACTTTTCTTTAACTTTTAATCTTTAGCTTTACATGTTTCTCAATGCATTTTTTTTTGTTGATATCACATGAGTACAATGTTAGCCAATAGAATAAGCTGTTACTATGCTGGACCAATAATATCCAACTGCAGAGCCAGAGCACCATACGTCACTGCAGGTCTATGCCAGCAGTTATAGGACGGAAGTCTATTAATATTTATTACCAAACACTGGGTCTAGACATGTGGTGATGTCACTTCCTCCCTAAAACTGCTGGCGTAATCTTGCAGTGACGTATGGTGTTGTGGCTCTGCAGGTCGATACATCTTGGCTGGACTCCTGCCCGATGAATGAGGCAGAGGGACAACTCTTCATTCTAATGCTTAGGAGCTTTCTCCAGAAGTGATTTATTTAACAATTTTTCTAAAAATACAAGCATGCAACACAATGTGAGCATACAATTGGACTGTTGTGGAATGTGCAACACAAATAGAGTAACACTTTACATTAAGTGTGCATAATTACACTGTAACTACTATGTAATTACCTGTATACTTACAGTGTAACAATGAGTTATTACTCTGTACTTACTGTGTAATACAAAGTAACGCTACAGTTAATTACTCAGTTGTCATTGGTATTCCACAGTTTATATAATTACAATGTAACAATTTATCACTGATCCAAAAACAAGTGTACTTATTGTATCTGTACTTTCAAAATGTAAAAAAAACTTTAGAGTATGTAACTACAACTATGTAACAGATGTTACATGGTCTGGGTAATTTTAATGGAAAATTGCAGTGATAACTGCATAGGTTTTCGATGATATTGCAAGATCTTTTTCAAATGGTGGAATAAAAATAACTGAGTAACTATAACATTACTTTCTTTTACACAGTAAGTACGGAGTAATAAGTCATAGTTACACTATACTTATACAGGTAATTACATAGTAGTTACAGTGTAATTATGGACACAATGAAGAGTGTTACCGATTTTTTTCATGGAACATTTTTGATGTTCTTTGCTGCTGTCCAGCACTGGCCATTAGACACCATAATTATATAACAAACTGTTATCTCAATTCTCTTCTGCTTCAGCTAGACTGAAGGATTTTTCGAAAAGGATTGGAAGAGAAAACATTGTCATTCATTAACCAGAAAGCACTCCTATCTTTCGTCAAAACAAAAAAAGGTCAGAACTGAAACTGTAGTCTAAAGTTAGAAGGAAAGCGGTCTTTAAAAGCCATAAAATGCAAAGAAATGATCGACAAGAAATTGAATGATTTGTAGCCAATCTCAAATACTTTAGAACTAAAAAGGGTGACCCTTAAATAGTAACATCAATGATGTCATCATCACACCATCCCAGAGAACTGTAGGAAATGTTACCTATGTAACAAACAAAGCGAAATCCACAAAATAGCGACAAAAGTTATTCGAATAAAATGGTGTGAAAACATTATTTACTTTTTGAAAAAATTATTTACTTTTTATTAATAAAGCCTTCAGGGAAAGAAAACAAACTGCAGAAATGGATTCCTTGTTTAGTGCCCCTACTAGTTGGATGTAACAGTAAATAGGGTCTTTCGAAAAGAACACAGGAACAGAGAGACGTGATTGGTGCTCTTTACCTCCAATCAAGATAGAGTGCACTGTTAGTTCTCCAATGAGATTTTCTTTTTTTGAGAGATGACAGAGAAGAATAAAACAAGGAAGGAGGTCTATGGCATGGAGGCAGAGAGATGGTGTAGAGTGTTAAACGAGGGCATAAGAAAAAGAGAGAGAAACAAAACAAAAAATAAAAACAAACCAAAAGCGCGATAAAGAAAGTCGAGAGGGGCAAGTTTATTTTCTGTTCATGTTAATGTTACCCGTGAGAAGGCACTGAGTGGGACTGGCTCACATGAGCACAGATGAAAAGGGAGATCGGCTTTGGGAAAAAGTGTTGCACGGCTGAAATGTTGGATGCCTACATTGTTGGAATTTGCTAGCTAAAAGAAATTAGAAAAAGTGGACGCAGATTTATCATGCATCAAGATGAAGATATGGGTGGTTCCAAGGTGGAGCTGGGGGATTCCTGTGTTTCATCGTGGATGTAAAAGTGGAGTGTGACGAAAGATCTAGAAGGACGCTGTGAGTACCTCGTGGATTGTGTACTGCATAAGAGCTCCAACTAAGAGCACCATTGATTTCATCTTCATTTGTGTTTTTTTCTTTATTATTGATTTCTATATGTGAAATATTGACTTTGGTGTAAGTCAGACCTAGTAACTGCATTGAGTTAATCTGTGATGATATCTCTTGAGTGGTGGGTTTAATAATTTTTTTTTTTTTCTTAGCCATACTTACACTCTGGTTGCATAGACATAAATGAATATTTGTATATATACGTATATGTGCATAAAAGGAAATGGCCATATTGTGTAATTAACTAAAGTGTGAGGGTTCTCAAAGCATTATTTTGCCACATTATAACTCCAGGCATACATTTTATGAATTCATTGCACCCAGTTCAGGGCAGTATTCACATATGGGCACTGCCCCAAGGAAATGGGGGCCCACAATGTTTCTTTTGCCTTGAGGGTTCACAAAGCATTAATTTGCCAAATTATAATACCAGGCATACATTTTATGAATTCATCGGACCCAGTTCGGGGCTGTTTTAACATATGGGCAATGGCCGAGAGCACCAGGAGCATGGGGGCCCACAATGTTTCTGATGCCTATGCATGTTTTTGTTTTACTATCTAAACAGGGGACCTGGTGCACTACTTTGTCCAGGGGCCTATATTGCTGGTAAGATGACCCTGGAGATTGCGTTCAATGTGCATCCCATCAGTGAAACCTCAGCCTATGACCTAAATAATGTGCCAGTTTAATGGCTGGAGAGCTACATTTGAGTCAGAAAACCTTGAAAAGACATCCGGAAGACCATGATCACTGTAAAAAAAGAGCACAAAAAATTCAAGAAAGATCCAATCATAAGACATTCTACATGTAAATGTGAGATTACAAATTTTTCTCATCCATTACTACTGTACAAACTACATGGGGTAAGTAACATATAAAAAGTGGTCATTTTTGGGTGGAGTATTCCATTAAGCCTGCAACAGTAACACAACCGTAAATAAGTGTTCAAAAAATAATTAAAAACTCCAGCCCGTAGCTGAGATGTGCGCTAGTGCACAATAACTCAAAACCTCTCACAGGTCAACTATTAATAAATTAAAAAGCACGCGCATGTCCAAGTCATGTACACTTTTACACATGGGGAACACTGCGCAATGATTTTCCCTTCCCTGAATTGTGAAGTAGTCATTTAAAACTTTAAAAATAATTGGATCTGTGTTTAAACTTTGTGATTATAGTATATTTTATTGTGCATCCAGTTTACTGGATTATTTGTGGATAGTTTTCTACACAAATGATAGGTTCAGTAATAAAATCTGCTACAAGTAAAAATACTGATCTGTTATACTGTCAATTCTTTAGGAAAACTGTGGAAGCTGGGATTGTACTTTGAAATCAAAGAAAATGCTACTACTGTATTCAAATGAACTGAAAGTGATGCAAAATTAAAAAAAACCCAAACAATTCTTCGTACTGTATAGAATCTCACATACAATGCGGCAATTCTATTACTCCTCTGATTCTGATAACAGGCCACGGCGTTTCTTTTTCTTCTTAAACGAGACAAAAGTCTAACTCTCCGGATGTTCTGTACAGATGGAAAAGTGGAAGCCAGGAGTACATTTTGGCATATGATTAGAAAAAGTACAGCTGAAGGCATTATTACCTAAATCGAGGCTGAAAAATACATAAAGCTCACGTCTAAAAAGTGGGCGCTAAGTTCTTCTCTAAAAAACTACAAAAAATCTAGACTACTACAGTTGTAGCAGCTACATTAAAATATAACAAAAATAAATTTGCATACAGTGGTAATAGTATGCTTAGTTATTTATTTAGATTAAAATGCTAAAGTCAACACAAAATAAAGTATTTCTATTATTATTGAGATATGTGAGTAAAACAGCCATTCACGTTACTGGAGTCAAACATTCAAAATAAACTCTCTTTCTGAATGACAGCAGGAGCTTTTTGCAGTTGTACATGTTTAAGAATTTCACATAGCAACAGGCTTGGTCGAAATGTTAAAAATTCTTTCTGATTTCACCCATGCTATTCAATAAAGACATGTTGGAAGTTGGAGAGCAGGATTCTGGATAGGGCTGCAGACCCATTTGTTTATTGTCTTTGAGCTTTTGAACAATAATCCTGGCAAAGTCCTCACCCTGGCTCTCACAGACATCTAAGAGCTGTCTCACTTTTGCAGTCCGTGTTGGTCTGGAATTAACAAGCTCGTAATCCTCTCTCATAAGCAGGTCCTTGGAAAGGAG